>NC_092423.1:150748498-150835844 GCF_036169615.1 Heliangelus exortis | reverse complement strand
TTGGGGGCACCTATAGCCCCCTATAGATCATGGGCACTCCTGGGGCACCTATAGATCACTGGTCCCCCTGAGGGCACCTATAGCCCCCTATAGATCATGGATACCCCTTAAGGAACCTATAGCCCCCTATAGTTCCTGGGTGCCCCTATAGCCCCCTATAGATCGTGGGGGCACTTATAGTCCCCTATACATTATGGACACCCCTGGGTGCCCCTATAGCCCCCTATAGATCATGGGTATCCCTTAAGGAACCTATAGCCCCCTATAGATCATGGGCACCCCTGGGGGCACCTATAGATCACAGGTCCCCCTTGGGGCCCCTATAGCCCCCTCTAGATCATGGGGGTACCTATAGCCCCCTATAGATCACTGGCCCCTCTCAGGGCACCTATAGCCCCCTATAGCTCCTGGTGCCCCTATAGCTCATGGACACCCCTGAGGGCACCTATAGATCACGGGTACCCCTTAAGGAACCTTTAGCCCCTATAGCTCATGGACACCCCTGGGGGCCCCTATAGCCCCCTATAGATCATGGGTACCCCTTAAGGAACCTATAGCCCCCTATAGATCATGGTGCCCCTATACCCCCCTATAGATCATGGACACCCCTGAGGGCACCTATAGATCATGGGCCACCCCTGGGGGCACCTATAGATCACAGGTCCCCCTTGGGGCCCCTATAGCCCCCTCTAGATCATGGGGGTACCTATAGCCCCCTATAGATCACAGGCCCCTCTCAGGGCACCTATAGCCCCCTATAGCTCCTGGGTGCCCCTATAGATCATGGACACCCCTGAGGGCACCTATAGATCATGGGTACCCCTTAAGGAACCTTTAGCCCCCTATAGCTCATGGACACCCCTGGGTGCCCCTATAGCCCCCTATAGATCATGGGTACCCCTTAAGGAACCTATAGCCCCTATAGATCATGGGTGCCCCTATACCCCCCTATAGATCATGGACACCCCTGAGGGCACCTATAGATCACGGGTACCCCTTAAGGAACCTATAGCCCCCTATAGCTCATGGACACCCCTGGGGGTCCCTATAGCCCCCTATAGATCCTGGGTGCCCCTATAGCCCCCTATAGCTCATGGACACCCCTGGGTGCCCCTATAGCCCCTATAGGTACCTCCTGGGTGCCCCTATAGCCCCCACCCCCCCCACTCACGACTCAGCCAATCAGCTTCGTTCCGGACGGTTCTTTATTCACACAACGGGGGGGGGGGGGGGGCGGAGCTTCTCTAGGTCCCCTCCACCAATCAGAGCTCAGGAAACCTCCCCTCCCCCCCCTCAAGCCCCGCCCCTTCATGGGAGGGGCTTTTCGGACCCCTCCCCCCCCCTTTTTTTTTTTTTTCAACGTCCTTTTTTTTTTTTTATTTATTTTTTTTATTTTTTTTTAAGGGGGAGGGGGGGGGTTTGGCCCTTTTAAATTTTTTTTTTTTTTTTTTCGTTTCTTATTAATTTATTTTTTTTTCCCATAATTCTCCTTCGCTTTCTTCCCCCAATAAATAACAACCTCAAAAAAAAAAAACAAAAACCCAAACCCTAAATAAAAAAAAAAAAAAAATCCCCCCCAAAACCCCAACAACCCAAAAAAAAAAAAAAAAAAACGGGGAAAAAAAACAACCCAAAATTTTTTTTTTTTTGGGGGGGGGGGGAAAAAAGGGGGAAAAAAAAAAAAAGAAACATATAAAAACCTGGAAGGAAATTTAAAAAATAATTAAAATTAATTTTTTTTTTTTTTTTTTTTGGGGGGGGGGGGGGAGGGGAGGAACCAACCCCCCCCCCACACCCCCCCCATCCCCCCCCTCCTGGCAGTGAGCAGAGCTGAGCCCCCCCCACCCCACCCCCACCCATGGGACCTCCATGCCCGGAGAAATCTTTTGGGTGGGGGGTGTTAATTAATTAATTAATTAATGACTCTGTAACCTCTGATGGGTGCCCCCCCCCCCACCCATGGGTGCCACACCCACACCCAACCCCCCCCCTCACCCACCCACCCATGGGTGCCCCCCCCCCCCCTGGTCCTGCTTCGCCCCGGGTGGAGCTGAAGGCACTTGGGGGGGGTGGGGAGGGTGGGGGGGGGGGGAGGAGGAGATGGGTGCTAAGGAGGGGGGGGAGGGGTGGTGGGCACCGAGGGGGGGTCCAGGAGGAGGTGGTGGGATCCAGGATGGACCAGGAGGAGGTGGAGATGGTGGGAACCAAGGTGGATCCAGGGTGGGAACCAGGAGGATCCCAGCAGGAGATGGTGGACATCAAGGTGGATCCAGGAGGAGCAGGATGGGCACCAGGATGATCCCAGAAGGACCTGGTGGGATCCAGGATGATCCCAGGAGAAGATGGTGGACACCAGGATGGATCCAGGAGGAGCTGGAGATGGTGGGAACCAAGGTGGATCCAGGAGGAGCAGGATGGGCACCAAGATGATCCCAGAAGGAGATGGTGGGATCCAGGATGGACCTGGAAGACCTGGAGATGGTGGGAACCAAGGTGGATCCAGGAGGAGCAGGATGGGCACCAGGAGGATCCCAGAAGGAGGTGGTGGGAACCAGGATGGATGCAGCAGGAGCTGGAGATGGTGGACATCAAGGTGGATCCAGGGTGGGAACCAGGAGGATCCCAGCAGGAGATGGTGGGATCCAGGATGGACCCAGGAGGAGCAGGATGGGCACCAGGAGGATCCCAAAAGGAGGTGGTGGGATCCAGGATGGATCCAGGAGGAGCAGAAGATGGTGGAACCAAGGTGGATCCAGGGTGGGAACCAGGAGGATCCCAGAAGGACCTGGTGGGATCCAGGATGGACCTGGAAGACCTGGAGATGGTGGGAACCAAGGTGGATCCAGGAGGATCAGGATGGGCACCAGGAGGATCCCAGCAGGAGGTGGTGGGATCCAGGATGATCCCAGGAGGAGGTGGTGGACACCAGGATGGATCCAGGAGGAGGTGGAGATGGTGGGAACCAAGGTGGGTCCAGGGTGGGAACCAGGAGGATCCCAGCAGGAGATGGTGGACATCAAGGTGGATCCAGGAGGAGCAGGATGGGCACCAGGAGGATCCCAGAAGGACCTGGTGGGATCCAGGATGATCCCAGGAGGAGGTGGTGGGATCCAGGATGGACCAGGAGGAGATGGTGGACACCAGGATGGACCTGGAAGACCTGGAGATGGTGGACATCAGGAGGAGCAGGATGGGCACCAGGATGATCCCAGGAGATGGTGGGAACCAGGATGGATGCAGCAGGAGCTGGAGATGGTGGACATCAAGGTGGATCCAAGAGGATCAGGATGGGCACCAAGACGATCCCAGGAGGAGATGATGGGCACGTGAATGGATCAGGACATGGTGGACATCAAGGTGGGCTCAGAAGGATCAGGATGGGCACCAAGATGATCCCAGCAGGAGATGGTGGGCACCAGGAGGACCTGGAAATGGTGGACATCAAGGTGGATCCAGGAAGATCAGGATGGGCACCAAGATGATCCCAGTGGGAGATGGTGGGATCCAGGAGATGGTGGACATCAAGGGGGGACCAGAAGGACCAGGAGATGATGATGGGCACCAACCAGACCCAGGAGGGCCAGGCTGGGCACCAAGATGGTTTCAGTAGAAGCAGAGGAAATGGTGGGCACCAGGATTGCCCCAGGAGGACCTGGAGATGATGGAGAACAAGATGGAGAGCAGGAGATGGTGGGTCCAGGAAGGCCAGGATGGGCCCAGACATCAAGATGGTTCCAGCAGGAGAAGGAGGAGATGATGGACACCAGGATGAGCATCTTGGGATCATCTGGGGATCTCAAGGAAGACCTTGAGATGCTGGGCACCAAGAGGGGACCAGGAGGAAGAGGAGATGATGGGCACCAAGATGGGTCCAGATGGGTCAAACAGGGCACCAAGATGGTTCCAGCAGAAGGAGGAGGAGATGATGGGACACCAAGATGGGAGCAGAAGGACCAGGAGATGGTGGACAGCAAGATGGGTCTTGGGGGACCAGGAGATGATGGACATGGAGATGGATCCAAAGAAACAGAAGGAAATTATGGACACCAAGATGGGACCAGGAGGACCAAGAAGAGCTGTTGGGTGTCAGGATGAGTCTTCCAAGGTCAGGAGCAGATGATGGGTCCTGTGCTGGGTGCAGCAGATGTGGTGGGTGCTGTGCCAGGTCCTCTGGGGTTGGGTGGTGCCCACGTGTGGTCAGATGGGTCCCTACCAGGGGTGGGGACCTGGGCAAGCTCCTCCAGCACCTCAGGGTGGGCAACCACCAGCTCCTACCAGGACCCCCAGCACCCCCACCCTTGGTGCACCCATCTCCACCATGAGACCACCCGTGGGCTCCTTCCCTGGGGTTTGGGACCCTCCTGGCACCGGGCTGGTTGTCACTTTGGTCCCCAGTGGTGGGTGGCTTCTCCTGGAGGTCCCTCCCTGCCCCATGGCTCTGCTCCCAGCCAGAGACCCAACCTCAACCCCAACGAGATGTGGAGGGACCTGTTGGACTTCTCCATCCCTCACGTGGTCACCTGAGGTCCCTGTGGGTCACCCAAGATCCTTCTGGTCACCCAAGGTCCCTGTGGGTCACCTGAGGTCCCTGTGGGTCACCCAAGGGTCCCTTATGGTCAACCAAGGTCCCTGTGGTCACCCAAGGTCCTTTGGTCACCCAAGGTCCCTGTGGTCACCCAAGGTCCTTTGGTCACCCAAGGTCCCTGTGGTCACCCGAGGTCCTTTGGTCACCCAAGGTCCTTAAGGTCACCCAAGGTCCCTGTGGTCACCCGAGGTCCTTGTTGTTCCCTGAGGTCCCAGTGGGTCACCCACAGTCCTTATGGTCACCCAAGGTCCCCGTGGCCACCCGAGGTCCCTGTAGATCACCTGAGGTCCTTAAGGTCATCCAAGGTCCCTGTGGGTCACCCAAGGTCCTTGTTGTCCCCTGAGGTCCCTCTGGGTCACCCAAGGTCCCTGTGGCCACCTGAAGTCCTTGTGGTCACCCAAGGTCCTTATGGTCACCCAAGGTCCTTGTTGTCCCCTGAGGACACCCTGTGGGTGTCCCCTGGGTCCCCCAAGGTCCTTGTTGTCACCCAAGGTCTCTGTGGTCACCCGAGGTCCCAGTGGGTCACCCAAGGTCCCTGTGGTCACCTGAGGATCTCCTGGTCCACCTGAGGTCCCTGTGGGTTACCCAAGATCCTTCTGGTCACCCAAGGTCCCCGTGGGTCACCCAAGGTCCCTGTGGGCCACCCAAGGTTCTTGTGGTCACCCAAGGTCCTTGTTGTTCCCTGAGGTCCCTGTGGGTCACCCAAGGTCCCTGTGGGTCACCCAAGGTCCTTGTTGTCCCCTGAGGTCCCTGTGGGTCACCCGAGGTCCTTCTTGTCACCCAAGCTCCCTCTGGTCACCTGAGGATCTTGTGGTCCACCCAAGGTCCCTGTGGTCACCCACATCCACGCGTGACACCCGGGTTAGAAACCCCACCCTGTGTCCTTGGGGCACCAAGCTGGTTCCTCACCCCCTCCACGGGTGCTGCTGTCCCCCAGTGACCAATCCCTGCTCCAGATGAAGAGGTGGCCACCAAACCCCCAGAGAGCGGTGGCCCCGGGGCGTGAGGAGCCGTGTCCCACCTCAGAGGAGGGGGATGGAGACGGGCGAGGGGCCACCCATCCAGCCACTTCTTCTCCAGGGTCTTTCTTCTTCTCCTCATCCCAGCGGGGTGGGAGGGGAGGTTTTGGGGAGGGGGAGGTGGTGGCAGCTGCTATAGGACGCCCTCCATGAAGCTGGTGTCAAGGTGCTGGATGAGCACCCGGATGAAGGACATCTCCTTGCGGGTGTTCTCGAAGATGATCCGCGGGTCGTCCGACTGGCAGCGCAGGCAGTTGGGGGCCATCACCATGGCCAAGTTATTGACGTCCATCTTGGTGACCGCCACGTTGGCTGGCTGCACGAAGACCTGGGAGGTGGAGGAGGAGGAGGAGAGGTGTGGAGGGCGTGGAGGAAAAACCGTGGGGAGGAACCACGTGGAGGAACCATGGGGAGGAACCACGGGGAGGATCCATGTGGAGGATCCATGTGGAGGATCCATGGGGAGGAACCACATGGAGGAACCACATGGAGGAACCACATGGAGGAACCACGAGGAGGAACCACGAGGAGGAACCACGTGGAGGAACTACGTAGAGGAACCATGTAGATGAACCATGGGGAGGATCCACGTGGAGGAACCACGTGGAAGAACCACATGGAGGAACCATGTGGAAGAATCATGGGGAGGAACCCCATGAATAAACCACATGGATGAACCATGGGGAGGAACCATGGGGAGGAACCACGTGGAGGAACCACATGGATCAACCATGGGGAGGAGCCACGTGGAGGGATTGTGTGGAAGAACTGTGTGGAGGAACCATGGGGAGGAACCACATGGAGGAACCACGTGGAGGAACCATGGGGAGGAACCATGTGGAGGGATTGTGTGGAGGAACCATGGGGAGGAACCATGTGGAGGAACCACATGGATGATGCATGGGGAGGAACCGTGTGGAGGAACCATGGGGAGAAACTGTGGGGAGGAACCACATGGATCAACCATGGGGAGGAGCCACGTGGAGGGATTGTGTGGAGGAACCGTGGGGAGGAACCACATGGATGAACCATGGGGAGGAACCATGGGGAGGAACCAGGTGGACAAATGGTGTGGAGGAACCACATGGAGGGTCCATGTAGAGGAACAATATGGAAGAACCATGTGGAGAAACCATATGGAGGGACTGTGTGGAGGAACCCCACGGAGGAACCCCACGGAGGAACCCCATGGAGGAACCCCATGGAGGAACCCCATGGAGGAACCCCATGGAAGAACCCCATGGAAGAACCCCACGGAGGAACCCCATGGAAGGACCCCATGGAAGAACCCCACGGAGGAACCTCCTGGTTCTTCCCTGAGCTGGGAGCCACCAGGCTGGAGAACCCAAACTCGTGAGGAACCCGAAACCAGCTGGGGAGGAGCAAGCGGGTGGGAAGGCGACCTGGGGGGGAGGTCCTGGGCCCTCCCTACCTGTAGGAAGCGGATGAGGTAGCACAGCACCATTTTGTTGATCCTGGGCAGGGAGTGGACGACGGCGATGGCCGCCTCGGGGTTCTCGTAGTGGGTGATGCACTGCTCGTAAAACTCGTGAGGGATCAGAGGTTCCTCCAGCTCCCGGTACCAGAGCTTCAGCAAAGAGGCTGAGGTGGAAGGAGAAGATGAGGAGATGTTAAAGACTTTCTGAGGTGCCTGGGCCTCGCTCTACGTCTCACGAACCACCCTGAGGTCCTACCAGGAACGTGGGGATCCTCCAAACCCGTGGGGATCTTCCATTGGTCCACCTGCAGCTTGAGCGCGTTGACCTCGTCGATGTCACCGGGGACTCTGGAAAGGAAGGGGTGAGGGTGGGGGGGGGAAGAGGTGTTGGTCCTCAAGCAAAAGATGGGGACCCACCTACCTAACCCCTCCACCCTCAGCTGGTGGGGTCCTCCTGAGTGGGTGTGGAGGTCAAGGAGAGCCATGGGTGGGCAGCAGCTGGAGATGGAGCCATTTGGAGGGGCACCTGGTTGCTGTCCCACAGGGAGGTGACATCTTGTGAGGCCTTCAGGTGATTCTGGGGGGAACGACCCTCCCCTCCCCCACCCTGTGGTCTTGGAATGAGGAGAAGTTGTTGGGCTTGAAGTCCACAGCAGAGACTGAGAAGTCTCCGGTGGCCCAAGATGTCTATGGAGAACCCACCACCACACATGGTCTTGGAATAAGAAGTTGTTGGGCTTGAAGTCCACAGCAGAGAAACTCAGAATTCTCTGGTGGCCCAGGACGACCCAACCCATGGTGTTGGAATGAGGAGAAGTTGTTGGGGTTGAAGTCCACAGTAGAGACTCAGAAGTCTCCAGTGGCCCAAGATGTCCATGGAGAACCCCCCTGTGGTCTTGGAACAAGGAGAAGTTACTGAGTTTGAAGTCCACAGCAGAGACTCAGAAGTCTCTGGTGGCCCAAGATATTCATGAAGAACCTCCCCCACCACCACCCCATGGTCTTGGAACAAGGAGAAGTTGTTGGGCTTGAAGTCCACAGCAAAGAAACTCAGAAGTCTCTGGTGGCCCAAGACGTCCAAGGTCTTGGGGTGGCCCAAGAAACCCCCCACCCCATGGTCTTGGAACAAGGAGAAGTTGTTGGGCTTGAAGTCCACAGCAAAGAAACTCAGAAGTCTCTGGTGGCCCAAGACGTCCAAGGTCTTGGGGTGGCCCAAGAAACCCCCCACCCCATGGTCTTGGAACAAGGAGAAGTTGTTGGGCTTGAAGTCCACAGCAGAGAGACTCAGAAGTCTCTGGTGGCCCAAGATGTCCATGGAGAACCCACCACCACCACATGGTCTTGGAATAAGAAATTGTTGGGCTTGAAGTCCACAGCAGAGAAACTCAGAATTCTCTGAGTCCTCTCCCAGGACGACCCAACCCATGGTGTTGGAATGAGGAGAAGTTGTTGGGCTTGAAGTCCACAGTAGAGACTCGGAAGTCTCCAGTGGCCCAAGATGTCCATGGAGAACCCCCCTCTCCACCACCCTGTGGTCTTGGAACAAAGAGAAGTTATTGAGTTTGAAGTCCACAGTAGAGACTCAGAAGTCTCTGGTGGCCCAAGATATTCATGAATAACCTCCCCCACCACCACCCCATGGTCTTGGAACAAGGAGAAGTTGTTGGGCTTGAAGTCCACAGCAAAGAAACTCGGAATTCTCTGGTGGCCCAGGACGACCCAACCCATGGCGTTGGAATGAGGAGAAGTTGTTGGGGTTGAAGTCCACAGCAGAGACTCGGAAGTCTCCAGTGGCCCAAGATGTCCATGGAGAACCCCCCACCACCCCATGTGTGGTGAGATAGGGCCTGGTGAACGGAAGATCTCGCATTGTAACGGGAACTCAGGGCCCCTCCCCCTATAGCCAATCGCATGCAGCCAGTGACATGACGGAAGTGACGTGCTGAAGCCCTAGGAACGTCGATAGAAACCCGTGTCACGCTTCAATAAACTCTCTCTTTGCTGCTCATCCCACCTCGGCGTATGTTGCTTAGCAACCGCGTGCCACTCCGGAACCAGGTCGAGCCTTTAAACAAAGGCAACAACAAGTGGTGCCGAAACCCGGGAAATCCTGCGGTCACTGCCAGCAGGGTCGACCCTCGCAAGCGTGACCAAGCATGTCTGAACGAGGAGGATCCATCCCCAGTTCAGGCAGCTGTTCACACACTGGCCACTGTCAGGGCATGTTTTAAATGCGGCCAAGTGGGCCATGTTGTGGCAAACTGTCCCCAGATGGCAGTCCCACCAGCAGCGCCCAATCCACCTGCACCCCCCCGTCCCAAGTCCTGGCCTAGAGGGACGTGCTGGAGTTGTGGCAAAAAGGGACATACTACTAAGGACTGCAGAGCTAATGTCCAGGGAAACGGGGTGGGGAGAGGACACCCGGGCCGTGTCCAGTCCTCTCCTGCCTGGAACACGGGACGGCCCAACTGTGCCAACCCTGGATGGGGCAAGATGCCTTTACACCCGCAGCCCAACTACGCAAACCCTGGATGGGGCAAGACACCTTTACACCCACAGCTCAACTACACCAACCCTGGATGGGGCAAGACACCCTTACACCCACAGCCCAACTGTGCCAACCCTGGATGGGGCAAGACACCCTTACACCCGCAGCCCAACTACACCAATCCTGGATGGGGCAAGACACCCTTACACCCGCAGCCCAACTACGCCAACCCTGGATGGGGCAAGACACCCTTACACCCGCAGCCCAACTGTGCCAATCCTGGATGGGGCAAGACGCCTTTACACCCGCAGCCCAACTGTGCCAATCCTGGATGGGGCAAGACACCTTTACACCCGCAGCCCAACTGTGCCAACCCTGGATGGGGCAAGACACCTTTACACCCGCAGCCCAACTACACCAATCCTGGATGGGGCAAGACACCCTTACACCCGCAGCCCAACTGTGCCAACCCTGGATGGGGCAAGACACCTTTACACCCGCAGCCCAACTACACCAATCCTGGATGGGGCAAGACACCCTTACACCCGCAGCCCAACTGTGCCAACCCTGGATGGGGCAAGACACCCTTACACCCGCAGCCCAACTACGCCAACCCTGGATGGGGCAAGACACCCTTACACCCGCAGCCCAACTGTGCCAATCCTGGATGGGGCAAGACGCCTTTACACCCGCAGCCCAACTGTGCCAATCCTGGATGGGGCAAGACACCTTTACACCCGCAGCCCAACTGTGCCAACCCTGGATGGGGCAAGACACCTTTACACCCGCAGCCCAACTACACCAATCCTGGATGGGGCAAGACACCCTTACACCCGCAGCCCAACTGTGCCAACCCTGGATGGGGCAAGACACCCTTACACCCACAGCCCAACTGTGCCAACCCTGGATGGGGCAAGATGCCTTTACACCCGCAGCCCAACTGTGCCAACCCTGGATGGGGCAAGACGCCTTTACACCCGCAGCTCAACTACGCCAACCCTGGATGGGGCGAGGCGCCCCCGAACCCACTGCCTACCCAAGAAGCAACCAACCTGACGGTCCAACCAGCGGCCCAATCGAATCCCCAACTGCTGCAGCAACAAGGAGCACCCCTTGGGGGCGAGACCCCAGGGTGGCCCTGGCAGTAAAATGTGATGACCCACCAGTAGTATGGGGGATGTGCTCTCTCTACAATGTCCCCAGCAGTATCACCATTAAGGTTCCCTTCCTGATCGACACAGGAGCTGATGTCACTGTCCTTCCTGCAATGAGGTGGCCTCCGTGTTGGCAATTGCAAGACGCCCTCATGGTGGGAGGAGTCGGAGGACCTACCCGAGCTTCAAAAAGTGCCCAGCCAATAGCAGTCACAATTCATACTGAGAACGGACTGGAGAAGACCATCACTCTATTCCCGTACGTCATGTCAGGAGTCCCACCCCTACTAGGAAGAGATGCTCTCTCCCCATTAAACGCCAGGGTGACAAATTTACCGTAAGGGCCACTGCCGTGCACCCACTTCCACCAATAAGACTGACATGGAAGTCGAGCGACCCGGTGTGGGTCGAGCAGTGGCCCCTGTCAAAGCCTCGAATGGACGCCCTTCTCGAACTGATTGATCGCGAACTACAGCGAGACCATATAGAGCCTTCTACCAGCCCATGGAACACCCCAGTGTTTGTCACACCCAAACGAACGGGCGAGGGATTCCGTCTTCTCCATGACCTACGTGAGGTGAATAAAAGGATTCGACCAATCCTAATCCCACTAATTCCTGTTGGTTGTGTTATGATGTGAATCCTCCCTTTTATGAGGGCATCGCACTCAATGCCTCCTTCACCTACTCATCCGACAGTGACCCTACCCAATGTAAATGGGACACACCACGAAAGGGAATCACCCTGAGCCAAGCCAGGGGCAAAGGAGTGTGTTTTGGCAATACTGGCCTGGCTAACTGGGACGACTCTGTCTGCACAGAAGTCGTTATGATCGATAAGACCCGAGCGTGGGCAATTCCATCCGCACCAGGGATGTGGATTTGCCACCAACTGGGAATAACCCCCTGCGTGTCCCTTAAACGGTTTGACTTTGCTAACGATTTTTGTGTTCAGATTTTGATTGCCCCCAGGGTCCTGTACCACCCAGAAGAGGATATGTACTATCAGTGGGAACAGTCGGGCATCAGTCTGCAGAAAAGAGAGGTGCTGACAGCCATCACCATAGCAACGCTGCTCGTCCTGGGAGTGGCCTCCCTGACAACTCAGCAGCGAGGCCTGTCCCAGCTACAACTTGCCATCGATGAAGACCTGGAGAAAATTGAAAAATCAATGACATTCCTAGAGCAGTCTGTCTCTTCACTTTCTGAGGTTGTCCTGCAGAACAGATGGGCATTAGACCTCCTGTTTTTGCACCAAGGAGGCCTCTGTGCCGCCTTGAAGGAGGAGTGCTGTTTTTACGCAGATCACACCGGAGCTGTTAGAGACTCCATGGCAAAGCTGAGAGAGAGACTCGCTCTACGGAAAAAAGAGAGGGAAGCCCAACAGGGATGGTTCGAATCATGGTTTAACCAATCTCCATGGTTGACCACCTTGATATCAACCTTGATAGGTCCAATTGCAATACTCACAGTGACACTGATCTTTGGACCCTGTATTCTGAATAGACTGGTGTCGTTCGTTAAAAATTGACTTGAGAGCGTCAACGTTCTGTTCCTAGAACATCAACAGCTGCTCCAGGAATACATTCACATGTTGCTACCTCAATAGCCCCACACTACCTCTAATTCTATTCTATTCCCCACTAACTTATTCTAACCTACATTCACTTATGGTGCTTTAAAGTTTTTAAACTCAGGGACATGGGATAAATTATGACCATGAGCCAGCAATGTGCCCTTGTGGCCAAGAAGGCCAATGGCATCCTGGGGTGCATTAGAAAGGGGGTGGTTAGTAGGTCAAGAGAGGTTCTCCTCCCCCTCTATTCTGCATTGGTGAGGCCACACCTGGAGTATTGTGTCCAGTTCTGGGCCCCTCAGTTCAAGAAGGACAGGGAAGTGCTTGAAAGAGTCCAGCGCAGAGCTACTGAGATGATTAAGGGAGTGGAACATCTCCCTTATGAGGAAAGGCTGAGGGAGCTGGGGCTCTTTAGTTTGGAGAAAAGGAGACTGAGGGGTGACCTCATCAATGTTTTCAAATATGTAAGGGGTGAGTGTCAGGGAGATGGAGTTAGGCTTTTCTCAGTGGTGACCAGTGATAGGACAAGGGGTAATGGGTGTAAATTGGAGCATAGGAGGTTCAAGTTGAATATCAGAAAAAATTTTTTTACTGTAAGGGTGACAGAGCCCTGGAACAGGCTGCCCAGGGGGGTTGTGGAGTCTCCTTCACTGGAGACATTCAAAACCCACCTGGACACGTTCCTAGGGGATGTACTCTAGGGGGCCCTGCTCTGGCAGGGGGGGTTGGACTAGATGATCTTTCCAGGTCCCTTCCAACCCCTAGGATTCTATGATTCTATGATTCTATGATTCTATGATATGTTTACATATATTTTTATATATGCACATTTTTAAGATTTGCACTAAATGAGGATTTTTAAGATCACACTAATTTATAGACGGCACATTTCTAGCTAACTTTATGAGTAGACTTTTATGCTTATATTTTAACCTATTTAATTGTGCATAGGGAGGGGGCAAATGTGGTGAGATAGGGCCTGGCGAACGGAAGATCTCGCGTTGTAACGGGAATTCAGGGCCCCTCCCCCTATAGCCAGTAGCACGCAACCAGTGACACGACGGAAGTGACGTACTGAAGCCCCAGGTACGTCGATATAAACCCGTGTCACGCTTCAATAAACTCTCTCTTTGCTGCTCATCCCACCTTGGCGTCTGTTGCTTAGCAACCGCGTGCCACTCCGGAACCGGGTCGAGCCTTTAAACAAAGGCAACACCCATGGTCTTGGAACAAGGAGAAGTTATTGAGGTTGAAGTCTACAGTAGAGACTCAGAAGTCTCTGGTGGCCAAGCCATCCAAGATGTCTTGGGGTGGCCCAAGAAACCCCCCACCCCATGGTCTTGGAACAAGGAGAAGTTGTTGGGCTTGAAGTCCACAGCAGAGAAACTCAGAATTCTCTGGTGGCCCAGGACGACCCAACCCATGGTGTTGGAATGAGGAGAAGTTGTTGGGGTTGAAGTCCACAGTAGAGACTCAGAAGTCTCCAGTGGCCCAAGATGTCCATGGAGAACCCCCCTCTCCACCACCCCGTGGTCTTGGAACAAGGAGAAGTTGTTGGGCTTGAAGTCCACAGCAGAGACTCAGAAGTCTCTGGTGGTCCAAGATATTCATGAATAACCTCCCCTACCTCCACCCCATGGTCTTGGAACAAGGAGAAGTTGTTGGGCTTGAAGTCCACAGCAGAGAAACTCAGAAATCTCTGGTGGCCCAGGACGACCCAACCCATGGTGCTGGAATGAGGAGAAGTTGTTGGGGTTGAAGTCCACAGCAGAGACTCAGAAGTCTCTGGTGGCCCAAGACATCCAAGATGTCTTGGGGTGGCCCAAGAAGCCCCCCCACTCCGTGGTCTTTGAACAAGGAGAAGTTGTTGGGGTTGAAGTCCACAGTAGAGACTCAGAAGTCTCTGGTGGCCCAAGACGTCCATGGGGACGTGGAGAAGGGCCCAACAATCATCAGGAGGTGGCTTTACCTGAAGATGCCCTCAGTTTGGTCCCCGTTGAGGGCCAGGACCTCCTCGGAGAGTCGGGTCTGGACCCAGGGCAGCTGCCGGTCGGGGTAACGCTCCTTCTGCATGGTGATGATGTCATGGAGGGAGCTCCCAAACATGGAAGGGTTGAAGACGGCGTTCTTGGCGTGACGGATCTCCTCGATGTTGGGCTTCTTCAGCCCCTGCCAGAAGAAGAGAGGAGAAGCCACTTGGTTGGCCACCAGGAGAAGACACTTGGTTGGGTAGGGGTGGCTCGGCGGTTGGGATGGGCATGGAGGGACCTGCTCGGGGCCACCACCCCATGGCTGAGCTGCAAGGGTGGTCCTGAGCCCAATGGGTGATGGGTGCAGTGGAGGTGTGGGTGGTGGGATGAAGGAGATGGACACTTTGGACTTGTGTGGTGGGATGGAGATGAGCACAATGGATGTGTGGTGGGATGGGTGATGGACACAGTGGACACGTGGGATGGAGAAGATGGATGCAGTGGACATGTGGGTGGTGGGATGGAGGTGGTGGACGAAGTGGAGATGTGTGGTGGGATGGAGAAGACATGGAGACACTGGAAATGTGGGATGGAGGAGATGGACACAGTGGATGTTTGTGGTGGGATGGGTGATGGACACAGTGGATGGTGGGATGGGATGGAGGAGATGGATGCAGTGGAGATGTGGGTGGTGGGATGGAGGAGATGGATGCAGTGGACACATGGAATGGGATGGAGAAGGCGTGGAGACATTGGAAGTGTGGTGGGATGGAGGAGTGGACGCAGTGTATGTTTCTGGTGGGATGGGTGATGGACACAGTGGAGATGTGGGTGGTGGGATGGAGGAGATGGACACTTTGGACTTGTGTGGTGGGATGGAGATGAGCACAATGGATGTGTGGTGGGATGGGTGATGGACACAGTGGAGATGTGGGATGGAGAAGATGGATGCAGTGGAGATGTGGGTGGTGGGATGGAGGTGGTGGACGAAGTGGAGATGTGTGGTGGGATGGAGAAGACATGGAGACACTGGAAATGTGGGATGGAGGAGATGGACACAGTGGATGTTTGTGGTGGGATGGGTGATGGACACAGTGGAGATGTGTGGTGGGATGGAGAAGACATGGACACATTGGAAATGTGGGATGGAGGAGATGGATGCAGTGGATGTTTGTGGTGGGATGGGTGATGGACACAGTGGATGGTGGGATGGGATGGAGGAGATGGATGCAGTGGAGATGTGGGTGGTGGGATGGAGGAAATGGATGCAGTGGACACATGGAATGGGATGGAGAAGGCATGGAGACATTGGAAGTGTGGTGGGATGGAGGAGATGGACACAGTGGATGTTTCTGGTGGGATGGGTGATGGACACAGTGGAGATGTGGGATGGAGACAATGGATGCAGTGGAGATGTGGGTGGTGGGATGGAGGAAATGGATGCAGTGGAAGTTTGTGGTGGGATGGAGAAGACATGGATATGGTGGCCATGTGCTGGTGGGATGGAGGAGATGGACTCATTGGCCATGTCCAAAGATCATCAGGAGGTGACCATGGACGAGTTCTTGGTGAGCCCAGTGGGTGAATCGTCCCCTCCCATTGTGGGGCCTTCTCTTGGCCACCACCACCAGGAGCTGTCATGGCCTGAGGAGTGTCCCCACCACATCTTCTTCATCCCCACAGCACAAGGAGGGGGAAACTGAGGCAGCTGTGGTGGTGGTGGTGCCCCTGAAAGCTGCTGAGATGGGAGCTCTGGAGCACCCATTCAAATCCTCAGCACACGTTTGTTCCCAGGATCATTCCCATCATCCCTTGGTGATGGGAAGGAGCTGGTGGACCCCAGAAGATCTCCAGGAAGACCCCAGAATGTCCCCAGAAGGTTTTGAGAAGGATCCTCAGAAGGTCTCCAGAAGGTTGCTACTAGGTGTCCAGAAAGACTGCAGAAGATTCCCAGAGGGTCTCCAGAAAGATCCCAGAAGGTCCAAAAAGGATTGCAGAAGATTCCTAGAAGGTCCCCAGAAGATTGCTAAGAAGGTCTCCAGAAGGTTCCCAGAAAGACACCAGGAGGTGGCCAGAAGCTTCTCAGAAGGTCCCCCAGAAGGCTGTAGAATGTTCCACAAAAGGGACCCAGAAGGTGCCTAGGAAGACCCCTGTAGGTCCTCAGAAGTTTCCCAGAAAGTTCCCAGGAGGTTTCCAGAAGGATTGCTGAAGGTCCCAAGAAGTTTCCCAGAAGGTCCTCAGAAGATTCCCAGAGGGTTTCAAGAAAGGCACCAGGAGATGCCCAGAAGGTTCTCAGAAGGTCCCTGGAAGGCTGCTGGAAGGTTTCCAGATAGATCTCAGAAGGTCCCCAAAAATAGCCTAAAAATTCTCCAGAAGGACCCCAGAATATTCTCAGAAGGTTCTGAGAAAGTTCTCAGAAGGTCTCCAGGTTTCCAGAGAGACCCCAGAAGGTTCCCAGAAGGTCTCTAGACAGATCCCAGAAGGTTCTCAGAAGGTTTCCATGAAGATCCCAGAAGGTCCCCAGAATTTCTCCAGAAGGACCCCAGAAGGTTCTGAGAAGGTTCCCAGAAGGTCCTCCAGAATGTTGCAGAATGTTCCAAGAAGGTCTCCAGAAGGATCACAGAAGATTCCCAGAAGGTCTCCAGGAAGACATCAAAAGGTCCTCAGAAGTTTCCCAGCAGGTTCTTAGGAGGTCTCCAGGACTGCAGAAGGTCCCCAGAAAGACTCCAGAAGTTTCCCAGAAGGTCCTCAGAAGGTTCCCAGAGGGTTTCCAGAAAGACACCAGAAGATGACCAACAACTTCCCAGAAGATCCCCATAAGGTTCCCAGAATTTCTCCAGGACTCCAGAAGGTCCCCAGGAGGCTCCTCAGAAGGTCTACAGAAGGACCTCAGAAGGAGAGCAGAAGATTCCCAGGATGTCTCCACAAGGACCCCAGGAAGACCCCAAAAGGTCCCCAGAAGCTTCCCAAAAGGTCCTCAGAAGGTTCCCAAAAGGTCCTCAGAAGGTTCTCAGGAGGTCTCCAGAAGAATTGTGGAAGGTTCCCAGACTGTCTCCAGGAGGGCCCCAGAATGTTCCCAGAAGGTCTCCAGACAGATCCCAGAAGGTTCTCAGAAGGTTTCCAGGAAGATACCAGAATGTCACAGAATTTCTCCAGAAGGACCCCAGAATGTTCTCAGAAGGTTCCCAGGAGGTCTCCAGAAGAATTGTGGAAGGTTCCCAGAATGTCTCCAGAAGGGCCCCAGGAAGACACCAAAAGGTCCTCAGAAGTTTTCCAGAAGGTCCCCAAAAGGTTCCCAGAGGGTTTCCAGAAAGACAGCAGAAGATGCCCAGAAGGTTCCCAGAAGGTTTCCAGAAGGTTCTCAGGTTCCCAGAAGGCTTCAAAGCTGCTCCACACAAGGGTCAAAGATGGTGTCCAGAAGATTGCAAAGAGGATCCCACAAGGTTCCCAGAAAGACACCAGAAGGTCCCCAGGAGGTTCCCAGAATGTCGCAAGAAGGTTTCCAGATGGTCCTCAGAAGAACCCCATAAGTTTCAACACCAGTCTCCAGCAAATTCCCAAGAAAATCCCAGATGGTCTCCAGAAGTTCTCCAGAACGTTCCCAAAAGATCCCCAGGAGCTCCTAAGAAGTTCTCCAGATGGTTCCCAGATGAACCCCATAAATTTCAACGATGGTGTCCAGAAGATTCCTGAGAGGATCCCAGCAGGTCTCCAGGATCTTCCCAGAAGTTCCCAAAAGGTCCCCAGGAGCTCCCATGAAAGTCTCCAGATGGCTCCCAAAAGGTGCCCAGGTGCTCCTAAGAAGTTCTCCAGAAGAACCCCATAAATTTCAACGATGATCTCCTAAAGATTCCCAAGAGGATCCCAGGGGGTCTCCAGGATCTTCCCAGAAGTTCTCCAGAACGTTCCCAAAAGCTCCCAAGAAAGTCTCCAGATGGCTCCCAAAAGGTGCCCAGGTGCTCCTAAGAAGTTCTCCAGAAGAACCCCATAAATTTCAACGATGATCTCCTGAAGATTCCCAAGAGGATCCCAGGGAGTCTCCAGGATCTCCCCAGAAGTTCTTCAGAATGTTCCCAAAAGGTCCCCAGGAGCTCCCAAGAAAGTCTCCAGAAGATTCCCAAGAGGATCCCATGAGCTCCCACGAAAGTCTCCAGATGGTTCCCAAAAGGTCCCCAGGAGCTCCCAAGAAGTTCTTCAGAAGAACCCCATAGATTTCAACAATGGTCCCCAGAAGACTCCCAAGAGGATCCCAGGGGGTCTCCAGGATCTCCCCAGAAGTTCTCCAGAATGTTCTCAAAAGCTCCCACGAAAGTCTCCAGATGGTTCCCAAAAGGGCCCCAGATGCTCCCAAGAAGTTCTCCAGATGCTTCCCAGAAGAAACCCATAAATTTCAACGATGGTCTCCAGAAGATTCCCAAGAGGATCCCAGGGGCTCTCCAGGATCTCCCCAGAAGTTCTCCAGAACATCTCCAGAAGTTCTCCAGAGGCCCCCAACCCCCTGGAGATGCCTCCACCCCACTTTCACAACCCCCAACCTTCTTCCCACCACTCTCCACCTTCATCCCTCCTCCTCCTCCTTCAGGCCCCATCCCCAACCCCTGGTAGCCCCTTGATGGTCCCAACTGGTGGCTTGGTGGCCCACCACCCCCCTCCCCGTGCCCAAGGGTTGGGTTGGTACCTTCTTGGCCCCCGTCAGAGCCGCCTTCTGCAGTTTGTTGTAGCAGTACTTGGCGTAAGTGCTGATGGCTACCCCTGCAGGAGAAAAGGGGGACACAGAGGTCATCTCCAGGGCATGGTGGGACATGGGGTCATCTTAGGTTAGTGGGGGGGTTGAAGGTCCTCCTGGTTCCAGGAGGTTCCAGGTTTCTGCCTCCCCGGTGCTGCCTGAGGGTGGTTTGAGGAGGTCCCACCACCCCTACCCCCTCCACCTTGGAGGAAGTGTCTCCAGGAGTTGGACCTTCTCCAAAAGAGACCTTGGAGAAGGCACCACCTTGGAGCCACCTGAAGTGGGACCTTGGAGCTGCCTTGGTTCCTCCATCCCCCAGCTCTAGGGGGACACCCCACAGCCACCCCTTCCATGGTCACCCCACTCCATCATCCCTCTCCTCCTCCTGGTGCCACCACTTCCATCCTACACCATCCATCTTCTCCTGGTGCCTCCAATTCCACTTCCACCCTCAACCCTCCTCTACCATCCATCTTCTCCTGGAAGATGCTTCCAATTCCACTTCCATCCTCATCTTCCACCATCCACCTTCTCCTCCTGGTGCCACAACTTCCATCCTACATCATCCATCTCCTCCTGATGCCACCACTTCCATCCTCATCCCCCCTACACCATCTTCTGGTGTCACCACTTCCATCCTCATCCTCCACCATCCCTCTCCTCCTCCTGGTGCCACCACTTCCATCCTTCACCATCCATCTTCTCCTGGAAGATGCTTCCAATTCCACTTCCATCCTCATCCTCCACCATACTTCTTCTCCTCCTGGTGCCACCACTTCCACCTTCATCCCAGCCTACACCATCTTCTCCTCATGATGCCACCACTCGCATCCTCATCCCCTCTACACCATCTTCTGGTGCCACCACTTCCATCCTCATCCTCCACCATCCACCTTCTCCTCCTGGTGCCACCACTTCCATCCTACACCATCTTCTGGTGCCACCACTTCCATCCTCAACCTTCCTCTACCATCCATCTTCTTCTGGTGCCACCAATTCCACTTCCATCCTCATCCTCATCCTCCACCATCCACCTTCTCCTCCTGGTGCCACCACTTCCATCCTACATCATCCCTCTTCTCCTGATGCCACCACTTGCATCCTCATCCCCCCTACACCATCTTCTGCTGCCACCACTTCCATCCTCAACCCTCCTCTACCATCCATCTTCTCCTGGAAGATGCTTCCAATTCCACTTCCATCCTCATCCTCCACCATACTTCTCCTCCTCCTGCTGCCACCACTTCCACCTTCATCCCAGCCTACACCATCTTCTCCTCATGATGCCACCACTTCCATCCTCATCCCCTCTACACCATCTTCTGGTGTCACCACTTCCATCCTCATCCTCCACCATCCATCTTCTCCTCCTGCTGCCACCACTTCCACCTTCATCCCTCCCACATCATCCATCTCCTCCTGGTGCCACCACTTCCATCCTCAACCCTCCTACACCATCCATCTTCTGGTGCCACCAATTCCACTTTCATCCTCATCCTCCACCATCCACCTTCTCCTCCTGGTGCCACCACTTCCATCCTAACCCCCCTACACCATCTTCTGGTGCCACCACTTCCATCCTCAACCTTCCTCTACCATCCATCTTCTTCTGGTGCCACCAATTCCACTTCCATCCTCATCCTCCACCATCCTTCTTCTCCTCCTGGTGCCACCACTTCCATCCTACATCATCCCTCTTCTCCTGATGCCACCACTTGCATCCTCATCCCCCCTACACCATCTTCTGGTGCCACCACTTCCATCCTCATCCTCCACCATCCATCTTCTCCTCCTGATGCCACCACTTCCACCCTAATCCCTCTCCATACCATCTCTTCTCCTCCTGATGTGCCCCAAGAAGGAGCTGACACCCCCAACCCTTGGAGCATCTCCAAGCTGCCAACCCTGAGGGAAATGCTCCAACAAGAACCTCAGAGACCACCAGGTGGTACCTTCTGGACCACCCCAGAAGATGCTGACAGCCCCATCAACTCTTCCAAGAGCCCCAGAAATGGGCAAATGGAACTCAAAATCCCATCACCTGGGACCTTCTGACCTTTGGTAGCTTTCAAACCATGGTCTGGTGGCCCACATGTTGGACTCATGGAATGATGGAATGGTTTGGGTCGGAAGGGACCTTTGAAGACCATCTAACCCAACCTCCCTGTCACGGGCAGGGACGTCTTCAACCTGATCTGTCCAGAACATCACAGAAGGGTTTGAGTTGGACCTTTGAAGGTTCAACTGGCCATCCAACTGGCCAACTGGCCAAACCTCTTGCCATCAGCAGGGACACCTTCAACCAGACCAGGTTGCCTCTTTGGAGATGACTGGCTTCCTGGGCTTCCTGTCAGCTCACATTCCTGGCTCCTGTCCCACCTGTCACCCCCCCAGTGTCCCTAAGACCTTCTCCAGTCTCCATCCATCCATCCATCCCTCCATCCATCATCTCCCAGCCTGTGCAGATCCCACAGGTTCCTTCCCGTGGCCTGCTGGAACCTCATGAGGTTCACACAACTCCCAAGGTCCCTCTAGATGTCAACCCGTCCCCTCAGGCCTGTCACCTCCACCACCACCCAACTTGGGGTCATCTCCAGATCCCTTCATCCCACCAACCAAGTCATGGATGGAGAATTGGAACCAGGACCTTCCTTGAGGTCATCAAACCAAGACCAACCAAGTCATGGATGGACAATTGGAACCATGACCTTCTTGAGGTCATGGATGGAGAATTGGAGCCATGATCTTCTTGAGGTCATGGATGGAGCTATGGAACCAGGACCTTCCTTGAGGCCCTCCTACCACCTACATCATGGATGGAGCTATGGAACCAGGACCTTCTTGAGGTCATGGATGGAGAACTGGAACCATGACCTTCTTGAGGTCATCAAACCAAGACCAACCAAGTCATGGATGGAGAATTGGAACCAGGACCTTCCTTGAGGCCCTCCCACCAACTACATCATGGATGGAGAACTGGAACCATGACCTTCTTGAGGTCATCAAACCAAGACCAACCAACTCACGGATGGAGAATTGGAACCATGACCTTCCTTGAGGCCTCCAAAGCCACTTCTCAAGTTGCCACCACCCCACCTCACATCCAGGTCTTGACCCCACCATCTTTGAGGCTCCAGGTTGAGGTTCCTCACCCAGAACTCACGATGATGTCACCAGGTGAGTGGTGACACCCAACTCCCAACGTCCCTCTAGATGGCAACCTGTCCCTCAGGCCTGTCACCTTCACCACCAACAACAACAACCTTGGGGTCATCTCCAGATCCCTTCATCCCACCAACCAAGTCATGGATGGAGAATTGGAACCAGGACCTTCCTTGAGGCCCTCCCACCAACTACATCATGGATGGAGCTACGGAACCAGGACCTTCTTGAGGTCATGGATGGAGAACTGGAACCAGGACCTTCTTGAGGTCATCAAACCAAGACCAACCAAGTCATGGATGGAGAATTGGAACCAGGACCTTCCTTGAGGCCCTCCCACCACCTACATTATGGATGGAGCTACGGAACCATGACCTTCTTGAGGTCATCAAGCCAAGACCAACCAAGCCATGAATGGAGAATTGGAACCAGGACCTTCCTTGAGGCCTCCAAAGCCACTTCTCAAGTTGCCACCACCCCACCCCACATCCAGGTCTTGACCCCACCATCTTTGAAGCTCCAGGTGGAGGTTCCTCACCCAGAACCCATGATGATGTCACCAGGTGGGTGGTGACACCCAACTTCCAACGTCCCTCTAGATGGCAACCTGTCCCTCAGGCCTGTCACCTCCACCACCACCAACAACAACCTTGGGGTCATCTCCAGATCCCTTCATCCCACCAACCAAGTCATGGATGGAGAATTGGAGCCATGACCTTCCTTGAGGTCATGGATGGAGCTATGGAACCATGACCTTCCTTGAGGTTCATCAAACCAAGACCAACCAAGTCATGGATGAAGAATTGGAACCAGGACCTTCCTTGAGGCCCTCCCACCAACTACATCATGGATGGAGCTACGGAACCAGGACCTTCTTGAGGTCATGGATGGAGAACTGGAACCAGGACCTTCTTGAGGTCATCAAACCAAGACCAACCAAGTCATGGATGGAGAACTGGAACCAGGACCTTCCTTGAGGCCTCCAAAGCCACTTCTCAAGGTGCCACCACCCCACCCCACATCCAGGTCTTGACCCCACCATCTTTGAAGCTCCAGGTGGAGGTTCCTCACCCAGAACCCATGATGATGTCACCTGGTGGGTGGTGCCACCCAACCACCACCCCTCGTGGTTACTAAAGCCCCACCGGTCATTAATTAGTGTTAAATATTGATATTAATCCAATATTAATTAAATATTGAAATAGGTTGTATTCTTAAATAATAGTAAGGATGATTAGCTGATAATAGTTGATTAATCAACAATTAATAATTTTGATAGTATTGGTGAGAGTGTAAAATATTCTGTTATTAATGGACATTAATGGTTTTCTGTGCATTGATAATTAAAATCATCAGTAATTATAATTAATAAATGATATACCAGAAATTAAGAGTTTATTATTATACTATAAGATTATGCGTAAATAAATTATTATTTCACTTAATATATTACTATGTAATTATTATACTTTATTATATCATTATTATTTCATTATGATAATATACCATAATATAATAATGCTACACTATATTTTATTTAATTTATTTATAAATTAATATAATTATTAATCAATTGCTATTAATTATTAAATTATTAAATTATTAGTTTAAATTAAATAATTAAATGAGATAATTGTTTATTAATTAATTACTATTAATAGCTGTTACTATTAATAACCATTAATTAATTAAATACTATGTACAGTGTTAATAATAATATAATTAATATTTAGTATTCCCTATTGCTACTGAGATATCTTACATTAATTACATTAATATTTTATGATTATATAATTCTTTATTATTTTATATATAATTTTATATATTTATTTATTAAACATTTATTTTTATGTATTTATATTTGTATTTATTTATATTTTATTATATATTATATATTATATATTATATATTATATATTATATATTATTATATTTTTTATTCATTTATATTTTATATTTATTATATTTATATCAAAATATAATTATAATAAATATAATATATGGAATAAATATAATATATGAAAATATATAGGTATATAATAAATATAATTAAAAATTATATATTATATATAATATATTAAAATAATCATATATATAATATTAAAACTTATAATATTAAAATTTAATGTAATATAAAAATAATAAATATAAATATATAATACGTATAGAAATGTTACTTTATAACTTATGTAGTAAAATTAGATAATAAATATCTAAAATTTAATACTTATTAATAAAGTTAATTATATTAATTTATTTATAATTTAAATATAAATTAACATTATTATTCCTATATGCTATTTAAATATATATTTATATAAAATATATATAATAATTTTATTATGCACAAATATATGAAATATAAATATATAAATAATATAAAATAAATAAATATATAATAAATATATATATAATAAATATATATATATAAATATATAAATAAATATATTAAAGACTACATTAATTATGGACTATTTAATTGGAATTAACTATTAATCACCACTAAAATGAGTTTTGAATGGCATGGATCCTAAAAATAGTAAAATTAGAGCTAAAAGAATGATATAAAATTATAAAGAGAATAAATATTATTAATGGTAAATATTCTTATTAGTTAGAAATTAATAATTGCTCTAAGAAGTTGGAAAAGATCTATTAGGAAATTCAAGCGAATGAAAATTATTTCAGGAGATAATTGTAAGTGGAATAAATGAAAAGGAAAATATCTGATAAATAGTCAGGAAAATATCAGGAAATTCAAATAAAAAGTTTTCATGATTGAAAGAGAAGAAAAGAAATGAAATTTTAAATATTTGAGAATATCAAATCCCTCGCCCGCCACATCTGGCACATTTTGTGTGGAATATTTTATAACGAAACCTAAATATATAAAAATATAAATATGTATAAAAAAATATATAAATATATAAAAAATATATATAAATATATAAATATATAAAAAATATATAAATATATATTTATACATAAAAATATATAGATACATATAAATGTACATAAGTATATATAAATATAAAAATATATAAATATATAAATGTATATTAAAAATATATAAATATATAAACTATGTAAAATATATTAAAAAAATAAGCATATATATAAATATAGATTAAAAATATAGAAATATATAAATATATATAAATATAAAAATATATAAACATATATATAGATAAAAATATATATAAATATAAAAATATAAAAAAATAAGCATATATATAAATATAGATTAAAAATATATAAATATATATAAATATATATAAATATAAAAAATATATATAAACATATATATAGATAAAAATATATATAAATATAAAAATACAAAAATATGTATGCATACATATAAATACAAAAATGTAAAAATAAATATGTAAAAATATATATAAATATATTAAAAATATAAATGTAAAAATATATAAAAAATAAAATAAAACATAAACAAATATATTAAAAAGAAAATAATATAAAATTTATACATTTCCTATTTATAAAATAAATAGAAGAGAAGAGTAGAGATCAGAACCTGGGACCTTCATGATTAGGATTAATTAACCACCACAATTAATTCACTTAATTATCATTAACCACCAACCACCGGCCTCGCTCCGGACGCCATTTTCAGGTGCGACCTCTGACGTCACCGCCCCGCCCCGGCTCCTCCTCCCTGACTTCCCCCATGGGTTAGTGACCCCTCTCTCTCTCTCTCTCTCTCTCTGACGTCACACCCCCCTCTCTGACGTCACAACCCCTCCCTGTGACGTCAGAGCTGGGTGAGTTTCCTCCCCCCCCCTCCCCTACCCTGGTGCTCCTCAAGGTGGGGCTTGGGCTTCTTGCGCAATTTGGGTTTCTTCTGATTGGTCCTTTCCAGGAGGGCGGAAATGTGGCGCGTCACTGGGAACAGAGACAGGAAGTGAGGTGGGTGGGTGTGGGGGGGGTTGGGGACACACCCACCACCACCACCAGGGCACGGGGAGGAACGACAAAAAAACCAAAAACCAAACAATGGAAGAACAACAGAAACGACCAAAAAAAAAAAAAAAAAAAAAGCAACGCGAATTAAACGGAAATAACGGGGGGAAAACGGAAGTGGAAGGGGTGAAAACGAAAGTGAAAGTGAGGCTGGTGAAAATGAAAGTAAAATGGGTGGAAACGGGGTTAAAATGGGTGGAAATGGGATTTGGGTTTCTTCTGATTGGTCCTTTCCAGGAGGGCGGAAATGTGGCGCGTCACTGGGAACAGAGACAGGAAGTGAGGTGGGTGGGTGTGGGGGGGTTGGGGACACACCCACCACCACCACCACCAGGGCACGGGGAGGAACAACAAAAAAACCAAAAAACAAACAATGGAAGAACAACAGAAACGACCAAGAAAAAAAAAAAAATGCAACGCGAATTGAACGGAAATAACGGGGGGAAAAGGGAAGTGGAAGGGGTGAAAATGAAAGTGAAAGTGAGGTTGGTGAAAATGAAAGTAAAATGGGTGGAAACGGGGTTAAAATGGGTGGAAACGGGGTTAAAATGGGTGAAAATGGGGTTAAAATGGGTGGAAATGGGATTTGGGTTTCTTCTGATTGGTCCTTTCCAGGAGGGCGGAAATGTGGCGCGTCACTGGGAACAGAGACAGGAAGTGAGGTGGGTGGGTGTGGGGGGGGTTGGGGACACACCCACCACCACCACCAGGGCACGGGGAGGAATGACAAAAAAAACAAAAAACAAACAATGGAAGAACAACAGAAACGACCAAAAAAAAAAAAAATGCAACGCGAATTGAACGGAAATAACGGGGGGAAAAGGGAAGTGGAAGGGGTGAAAATGAAAGTGAAAGTGAGGTTGGTGAAAATGAAAGTAAAATGGGTGGAAACGGGGTTAAAATGGGTGGAAACGGGGTTAAAATGGGTGAAAATGGGGTTAAAATGGGTGGAAATGGGATTTGGGTTTCTTCTGATTGGTCCTTTCCAGGAGGGCGGAAATGTGGCGCGTCACTGGGAACAGAGACAGGAAGTGAGGTGGGTGGGTGTGGGGGAGGTTGGGGACACACCCACCACCACCAGGGCACGGGGAGGAACAAAAAACAAACAAAAAAACCCAATGGAAGAACAATGGAAACGACCAAAAAAATGGAAATAACGGGGGAAAATGGAAGTGGAATGGGTGAAAACGAAAGTGAAAGTGAGGTTGGTGAAAACGAAAGTAAAATGGGTGAAAATGGGATTAAAATGGGTGGAAACGGGGTTAAAATGGGTGAAAACGGAATTAAAATGGGTGAAAATGGAATTAAAATGGATGAAAATGGGATTAAAATGGGTGAAAACGGGATTAAAATGGGTGAATAAAAGCTATAAATACAAGAATAAAATAAACTGAATATAAATAAAATGTTCTTATTAAATGTAATATGAAAGAAATGTCAGTAAAATAATATATAATGTCAATAAGAACAATAAAATAAGAAATAAAAAATAAATAAAATAAAAATAAAATAATAAAATAGATGTCAATAGAAAATAGCATATATTTTATGTGATAATAAACGAAAATAAATATACAGAATACATATAAATAAAAGAAGTAAGAGAATAAAAGGACAATAAAAGAAAAAATAAAAAGGGAAAATGAACATTAAAAGAAAAATGAAAAGGAAACTAAAGAAAATAAAAAGAAAAGGAAGTAAAAAAAATAAGGTGAAGTCAAAAATGGAAAGGGAAAAGTTTGATGAAAATAAAGACAAAACCAAAAATAAAATTGATTGATGAAATTGATGAAAATAAAGACAAAACCGAAAATAAAGACAAAACCAAAAATAAAATTGGTGGAAATAAAAATTGAAATTAAAAAAATGGAAATAAAAATGAGAAAGCAGAAAGGAAAATGAAAGGGAATAAAAATAACAAATAAAAAACCTAAAATAAAACAGAAATCAATAAAGATTAGAAATAATGTAAGAACAAACTGGAAAAAAAAGAACATAAATGAAGAAAATAAAAATGAAAACCAATATAAAACAAAAAAGCTAAACTCGGAAAATAAAAGTAAAAATTATAACCAATAAAAAGTAAAAAAACCCTAAAAATTATACCATAAAATAAAAATTAAAACCAACATAAAAACAAAAAATAAAGGGAAAAAAAAGAAATTAAAATAGAAAATAACAAATGAAATAGAAGACAAACCCCAAAGCAATAAATTACGAAAAAAAAAAAAAATAAAAGGGAAAAAAATTGGAATCCAAATGAAATCGAATGCAAATCAATGGCAATAAAAATGACTTCAAACCCAACATGGAAATCAAATGCAAATGACCCCGCCCCCCCGGGGGAGGGGATGATGACGTCACAACGGAAAAATCCAACCAAAAAGAGACACGGAATGTGGAACACAACCCCTGGTGGCCACTGGTGGGGGGAGGGGGGGGTGGGTGACACGGCCATGATGGGGAGGACAAGGTCACCTTGTCACCTCTGTCACCACACGGAGCCACTTTTGGGGACGTTCTGGCCCTTTCTTGACCATTTTTGGCTGCCTGGGTTGGGTTCCTCTCCTGGTGGCTCCTCCTGCTCTTGGGGTCCTCTTGGATGTTCCTACTTTTTGGGGGGCATCAAAAGCCTTTGGGGCTCCATCTCCCAAAGTTGAAAGCCAACGGTTGGACCCAACCCCGGGACCTCCCTCAACAACCCATGGGAGGTGACTCCTACAACTACCACCCTTTTGGGGTCAAATACTCAACACTGATGACTCTTCTCTCTACCATGACCCATAAAACCCCAAAATAAAACCACCTTGGCAGCCGGGGCCTCATCCAACACCTGGTGGGATTTTTTTTTTTTTTTCTTTTGGCCCCAAAGCTGCCTGAGAAGCCTGAAGAAGAATTTGGAGATGGTGACGTGATGGAATGTCTTGGAAGGGCTTTCTAGAAAAAAAGGACCATCCTGAAGCTCCTGGACCCCAATCTCATGGAATCACCACCCCCAGAAGATTCCCCAGGCCAGGAGAAGTCCAAGGACCTCTCGTTTCCAGCCGCCCCCTCCAGCAGAGGTGACACCTGGGCTGCAACAAAGGCATCAAAGCTCATTTCATGGTGGCTCTCACGTTGGTTTCCCAGACACCGGAGAGGAAAAGACCACTCGGACCTCTGGGTGGGCTCTTGGGTCATCTCCTCACTCACCTTCCACCTCCTTGCCCACCTTCCAAGGAGGAGACTCGGGAACGCGACACGGGGAAAGGAAGCGAAGAAGAAACCAGAGGGTTTTCAGCAAGGCCCAAAAGCCACCAGGTGGAGGTTTCTCGCTTACCTTTGGTGTCATTCACTGGATCCATGTGCCTGTAGATGTAGCCTTCAAGGTAGGAATGAAATTTGGGAGTTGGGGGGAAAAAAGCCAAACAAATGGCCATGAGCTCCCAGCCCCTGGCCAGGCTCTCGTAACGGAAGTTCTCGGTGGTCTGGCGGCACAGTTGGATGTAGAGCTCATCTCTCAAGCCTTGCATACTCCAACCTTTGGTGGCGATCTCCAAAGCCACGTTGAGTTGGTCCGTCTTGGCCCGCCGGTCCCCCATGTACATCTGGATGAGCTTGAAGATCTCGCAAGCTTCTTTCTTGACGTTGCGGTCGTTGGTCATGATCATGGGTTTCTTGATGGACTCGCTGCTCCAGGCCAACATGTTGGCGATGGAAACCTTCCGCCGGAAGAGCCCTTGGGTGTGCTTGTTGAAGTGTTTGGAGGCCCAGTTCTCAATGTCCGTCTCCGAGGAGGGCTTCCGGAGGTTGAAGGTTGGGAAGACGCAGCTGGCGCTGGGCATCATGTTCCTGGTCTGTCTGCTGCTCTCAAACTGGGCGCAGGCACCCAGGTCCTCTGACTGGAGGAGACAATGGGCAGAGGAGTCAAGGGGGCTGAGGGGGTGGCCGTGGCACCAAGATACCAAAGAATGAGTGAAGGAACCACCCGTCCACCCAACGCAACAACAAATCGAACACCCAACAGACCAAGGAACCACCGAGCAACCAAGCAAGCAACCAACCAATCATCCACCAAACCAACCAACCAATCATCCACCAAACCAACCAACCAACCAATCATCCACCAAACCAACCAACCAACCAATCATCCACCAAACCAACCAACCAATCAACCACCAAACCAACCAACCAGCCAACCAACTAATCAACCACCAAACCAAGCAACTAACCAACCAAGCAACCACCAAACCAAGCAACCAATCAACTACCAAACCAAGCAAGCAAGCAAGCAAGCAGCCACCAAACCAACCAACCAATCAACCACCAAACCAACCAACCAACCAACCAAGCAACCACCAAACCAACCAACTAACCAATCAACCACCAAACCAACCAACCAATCAACCAACCAACCAATCAACCAACCAACCAAACCAAGCAACCACCAAACCAATCAACCACAAAATCAACCAATCAACCACCAAACCAACCAAGCAACTACCAAACCGAGGAACCACCAAACCAACCAATCAACCAGCAAATCAATGAACAAATTAACCACCACACCCAACCAAGAAGCCAACCAACCACCAACCAAACCAATCACCCAACCAACAAACTACCTACCTACCAAACCAAGCAACCACTAAACCATCCACCAAACCAACCACCCATCAACAAACAATGAAACCACCCATCCAACTAAAAAACCAACCAACCAATCAACCAACCAACCACCCACTCACCCACCCAGTGAACAAAGTAACCAAGCAACCAACCAACCAGCCAACAAACCAACCACCAAACCAAGCAACCACCCATTGCCCAACAAACCAACCAACCAACCAACCAAACCAGCCATGAAACCAACCAACCAACCAACTAACCAACCAACCACACATGTCACCCAACAAACCAACCAACCACCATACCAACCAACCAACCAGCCAGCCAAACCACCCAACCACCAAACCACCCACCCCTCACAGCACCACAAGGTCCTCTCCAAGGAGCTGCTCCTCAACCCCACCACAGGCAACTGGAGCTGGCCCAGCACCAGTGGCCAAGTCAGATGGTGGCACTGTTCACCATCAGGTGGCAGGGGACACACTCACCTGTGATCACCCCCCCTCCCAGAGCCACACTGGGGACAAGGAACTGCCAGAGGATGCCACCAAGGAGTCATCTACAGGATGCTGGTGGCTCCTCCAAAGTGGACATTGTTCCCTTCCATCCCAGATGGACACAAACTGCCCAGGTTCTAACCTCACCTGCAGGGTCACCAGCAGAGCAAATGTCCTTCAGACCTCTGTCCTTCTACTACTGGAACCAGGACAGCTCCTGGATCAGGGAATGGGGTTGGTTGGACCTTAAAGATCATCTAGTTCCAACCATTTCAGGGACACCTTCCACTGGAAGGACCCTGGAGGTGGTGGGACACCCAAAGAGCTGATGACCAGCATGGAGAAAAGCAAGCAAGGACACTTGGGTGGACTGTTCTCTGGTCCAATGTGGCTTCATCATCCATAAACTCCATCTTCTGGAAGTCCAAAGGCTGGGCTAGTGTCACTTGGTGGCCTTGGGGACATAAGCCATGGCAGGTGGGTCTTCCCTTGGCAGAGAAGGACATGCTACATCATCCAGAGGTGACCTTATTGTCCCCACTGTGTGCAGCGGGACCACGTTGGTGTGGTCAACCCACCAAGGTGACCACAGTGGTGCCTTGGCTCTGGGCTGAGGACAGGAGAAGAAAAGCAGGAGGTGGAACCAAGGTAGAAAGGCCACGTGTGGGTGGTAAGTCCAGGAGGGGACAAGGAAGCCACCCAAAGAGCCACCAGAACTTCTGGTTGATGAGTGAAGTTCTGCTTCTTCAAACAAGTCCAAGTTTCTGGTCTCAACATCATCCACGTTTCCTCCCAGCTCCCATCATCCAGCAGCAGGGACCTGGTGGTGGGGGCACAGAAGCTTCACCCCTCCAGGGACCCACAACACCCAAAAGGTCCTCTTGTGTTCTCCAACCTCAGCTGAAGGCACATGGGAGCTTCTGGGAGGGAGGAGGTGCAGGATTTGCTCCATGGCTGCTCTTCCACAAACTGGGTCCACATTCCCTCATCCAGGGAATCCAGGGAGAAGCAAAGGACCACATCAGCTGGAGAGAGACATCAACCTTCTCCAGCCAGGTTCACACCATGGCAGCTGGACACGACCTCCTGGGCAGGAGGTGACCCAGAAGCAAACTCGAGTTGCCGTGTGAGGTCCTGGTGCCACGTGGACAGAGTTCGGCCAACACCCTGATGCAGGGTTTGTCCAACCCCATCCCATCTCCTTCCCCAGGTCTTCTCCTCTCTCCACACATCACCCACAGCGTTGTTCTGCTCCAATTTTCTTCTCTGTTTCTGGCACATCTTGGTGTCCTGGGCAACCATGAAGCTCCTCCTGTAGGTCTACAGAAGCTTCTGCTGCAAGGTCCCTCAGCTCATGGGGGTGTAGGAAACCAAATTAAAACCACGTGATGATCTCAGAGGGATCATCATGGAATGGTTTGAGTTGGAGGAGACCTTCAGAGATCATCTAGTCCTACCCTTCCTCCACCACAGACATCTCCCACTAGATGAGGTTGCTCAAAGCTCCAGCCAACTGGACCTTCAACAATTCCAAGGATGGGGCAGCCACAGCTTCTCTGGGTCCAGAGTTCCACCACCTTGGATAGAAATCTGCTTTTCCCTGGAATGGGTGTCCCTCAGCTTGAGGACAACATCAGATGGGGTCAACAAGACCAGGACAGCAAAGAAGAGTCCCACCACATCCTGAGTTCCACCTCCAGAAGGTGCAGGATCACTGATGGTGGCAGTGGTGGCCTCCTGGCCAATGTCAGCATCTAAAGATGATTTGGAGCTCACCTGGTTTGGGGTTTGGACCTCCTCATGCAACACCAAGTGCTTGAGGGACAGTTGCGCGTGGGGAATTGTCTTCTGCTGCCTTTGGATGTGACATCCCACCCATTTCCTTCCACATCCCCATGGGCAAAAAAGGTCTTCTAGATTATTTGGTGTTGCCCAGGTCTATGGCCAGGGTCTTTCTCCTCCTTGCTAGTATCAAGCTCCATCTTCCAGGTAGTTTTCCAGGTCATGGGGACATGGACAGGGTCATTGTCCTTGCCCAGAGTGGGGCACTACAGGTCAGAGGGACAAATTTGGGGTGTCAGAACTGTTGAGACCTCAGAACGAGGAGCTGCTGATGGGAAACATCTGATGGGCTGGAAGATGCACCAGCTCCAGCTGAGAGCCCATGGGGCTCTACATTCATAGGAATGGTCTACAGCACCTCCAGGAGATCCTCTGGGATGGAGGGGTCTGCAGGATGGGAGTGGCTCAATCCCAAAGAGGGGACAAACAGCTCAGGGCCCTGGGAAGCAGATCCTGGAAAGCTGGTGGTGACGTGTCTGGTTTTGAGGGACAACTTGCTAAAAAACAGCTTCTTGGAGGGAGCAGCTTCCTCAGGACCAACTTCTTTGAGGGACCATCTTGCTACAGAGCAACTTCTGTAAGAAACCAGGTCACTAAAGTCCACCTTTGAGGGATCAGCTTCCTAAAGAACGACTTCTTTGAGGGACCATCTTGCTTTGGACCAACTTTGAGGGACCATATTGCTATGGAGCAACTTCTTGGAGAAAACAAGGTTACTGAAGTCCAACTTTGAGGGACCAGCTTCCTAAGGACCAACTTCTTTGAGGGACCATCTTGCTATAGAGGAACTTTTTTGAAGAACCAGGTCACTAAAGCCCACCTTTGAGGGATCAGCTTCCTAAGGAACGACTTCTTTGAGGGACCATCTTGCTATGGATCAACTTTAAGGGAGCAGCTTCCTCAGGACCAACTTTGAGGGACCATCTTCCTACAGAGCAACTTCTTTGAGGGACCAGGTTACTAAAGATCAACTTTCAGGGACCATCTTGCTATGGACCAACTTTGAGGGACCATCTTGCCACAGAGCAAGTTTTAAGACCAACTCTGAGGGACCATCTTGCTATGGACCAACTTCTTTAAGAAACCAGGTCACTAAAGTCCAACTTTGAGGGACCAGCTTCCTAAGGGACCAAGGTCTTTCAGGGACCATCTTGCTATGGACCAACTTTGAGGGAGCAGCTTCCTCAGGACCAACTTCTTTGAGGGACCATCTTGCCACAGAGCAACTTCTTTGAGGGACCAGATTACTAAAGATCAACTTTGAGGGACCATCTTGCTATGGAGCAACTTCTTGGAGAAAACAAGTTCACTAAAGTCCACCTTTGAGGGAGCAGCTTCCTCAGGACCAACTTTGAGGGACCATCTTCCTACAGAGCAACTTCTTTGAGGGACCAGATTACTAAAGATCAACTTTCAGGGACCATCATGCTATGGACCAACTTTGAGGGACCAGCTTCCTAAGGACCAAGGTCTTTGAGGGGCCATCTTGCTACGGAGCAATTCCTTTGAGGCACCCTTTTTGAGGAACTTGAGCTGGATCTAAACCCCCTTTACTGGAAGAAGAAGCTTTCACCGGGAGGGTGATGGGGACACACGGTGTGACCCCCCCACCCGAGGAGACGCCAAGGGTCATCGGCGTGGAGCAAAGCAGTGAAACCCCCACCCCTAAAGCCAAGGACATCCTGGGGGACATTTACCTGAGATGGATGGAGGTAGGGCTCCGGGGAAGCCAGGTTGGTCTGCACGGAGACGCTCTTCTCCAGGAGGATCTGAGGGAAACCCAACTTCTCGAAGGTGTTCCTCTTCCAATGTTTGTTCTCCTGCTGTGCCAAGGCCTCGTCCTCGCTGAAAGCTCTCACCACGGGACCAGGCATGGGCAAGGGGAGGGCACCATCGCTCTCGTAGCCCGAACCGTCCTTTTGGGAGTCCCAACTGCTCCGTTGTTTCATGTGGTAATGGGCTTGTTGGGCTTCCCAAGCCAAGCGGGCTTGGGCCAAGAAAGGTTCCGGGTAACCCCGTCCCACTTCCGCCTCCGCCGCTTTGCTTTCCGTCCTGTTCATGGGTGACCTGTTGGCTCCTGGGGTGGCTCGTTCCTCCCCCAACATCTGCTCGCTCAACACCTCCCGGTCCCCCGAGCCATCAGTGGAAGAGGCGTTGGGATCATGGGATTGAGAAGGCTTCCGGCTCTTCCTCTTTCGGGTGGAAGGTGAGTAACCAGTGGAGGACAAAGTGTCCTGTTGGCTGGACCATGACATGGAGTCCTCAGCCTGGGCCACCTGGCCACCAGTTGGCCCGGGGCAAAAGTCAGGTCCTTCCATGGTGCTGTAGTCACCTGATTTGATCTCCAAACGTTGGTCCCTCACCAAACAAGGGCTGTGTTGGAGGGAGTAGGACCCCCCGATGGGATTGGGGGAATATTTATGCCTCAGACCCGTCTTCATCTTGGGGCTGGAACCCGACTGCTCGACGTAGACGAGTTGCCTGACGTACTCTTTGCCGGCGGGGCTGTACTCCAAGCTCATGAAACGGTCGGGACATTTCTGTTTGGTGAGGACCAACTGTTGGTAAGGTGAGTTGGAGCTTTGTTTGGGGGACTGTAAGAAAGGGTGAGGTTTCCTGATGGGGGATTTTTGAGGAGAAGCTGCTTTGAAGCTCCCGCTGGCTTCATACTGCATGTCCACGGGGGGCTCGTCGTAGATGGGGGCTTGGTACTCCATGGGAGGTTCCTCGTAGAGGGGGGGTTCGTAAGCGTAGCGGGGGGAAGAAGGTTGGGATTCGCTGGAGTGTTTGCGGTGTTGGGTTTGGAGAGGGGAGCAGAAGGTGTCCCCCCGGCCCAAAAGTGGAGAACAACTGCCCACGTGCTCGGCCCTCTTCAAAAAAGGGGATTGCTTCCTTTCGGGAAAGAAAACGGAATTGTCGGCGTCGGAGGAGGAGGAGAAGGTTTGGAGGTTGGGGGACTGTTGGCCACCAGAAGGACGTCGGGAACGGGTGCCGGGGGCTTGGTTTTCCGTGGTGTAGCCGTTGCCTTGGTGGAGCAGGAAGCTGGGCTCCCGATCCGTCACCTTGATCAACATCCGCTCCTTGGTGCCGGCGTTCCAGCGCAGCGACGACGTCCTGGGGGAGGAAGGTAGGGGGGGCATCAGCAAAGAAAACTCATGGTGGGATGGACACCCCTCTGAGAACTCCAGGACATCCCCAAACCATCATCTGCAGACCCCTGGTGGGATGGACACCCCTCTGAGAACTCCAGGACTTCCCCAAAACATCATCTGCAGACCCCTGGTGTGATGGACACCCCTCTGAGAACTCCAGGATTTTCCCAAACCATTATCTGCAAACCCATGGTGGGATGGACACCTCTCCAAGAACACCAAGACTTCCCCAAAACATCATCTGCAGTGGTGGGATGGACACCCCCAGAAGTCCAGGACTTCCCCAGAACATCATCTGCAGTGGTGGGATGGACACCTCCAGAAGTCCAGGACTTCCCCAGAACATCATCTGCAGTGGTGGGATGGATGCCTCTCCAAGAACTCTAGTCCATCCCCCGACCATCATCTGCAAACCCTGGTGGGATGGACACCTCTCCAAGAACTCCAGGACATCCCCAAACCATCATCTGCAAACCCATAGTGGGATGGACACCCCCAGAAGTTCAGGACATCTCCAAAACATTATCTGCAAACCCCTGGTGGGATGGACACCCCAAGAAGTCCAGAACTTCCCCACACCATCATCTGCAGACCCCTGGTGGGATGGATGCCTCTCCAAGAACTCCAGGACATCCCCAAAACATCACCTGCAAACCCATGGTGGGATGGACACCCCTCTGAGAACTCCAGGACATCCCCAAAACATCACCTGCAAACCCAGGGTGGGATGGACACCCCTCTGAGAACTCCAGGACTTCCCCAAAACACCATCTGCAGTGGTGGGATGGACACCCCCCACATCACCCCAGAACTCCAGGACATCCCCAGACCATCATCTGCAGTGGTGGGATGGACACACCTCGTAGAACTCCAGGACTTCCCAGACCATCATCTGCAAACCCATGGTGGGATGGACACCCCCAGAACTCCAAGACTTCCCCAAAACATCATCTGCAGTGGTGGGATGGACACCCCCAGAAGTCCAGAACTTCTCCAAACCATCATCTGCAGTGGTGGGGTAGACACCTCGTAGAACTCCAAGACTTCCCAGACCATCATCTGCAAGCCCATGGTCGGATGGACACCTCTCCAAGAACTCCAGGACATCCCCAAAACATCATCTGCAAACCCATGGTGGGATGGACACCCCCAGAACTCCAAGACTTCCCCAAAACATCATCTGCAGTGGTGGGATGGACACCCCCTACATCACCCCAGAACTCCAGGACTTCCCAGACCATCATTTGCAAACCCATGGTGGGACGGACACCCCCAGAAGTTCAGGACACCCCCAAAACATCATTTGCAAACCCACGGTGGGATGACACTGCCCCAGAACTCCAAGACTTCCCCAAAACATCACTTGAAGTGCTGGAGTGGACACCAAAACCCCACAACTGCTGCTCCAGGCCTTCCCCAGACTATCATATTCCAGCAGAACCTAAAGGATGGACATGTCCAACTACCCCAAGCCTATCCAATCAGGTGATGGGGACACCAAGGCATTGTCACTCTCTCAGATGCAGTGGTCCCTTCCCTGGGTCCCACAACTCCTTGTGGGGAGCATGAAGGACAAAGCCAACTCCTCCAAAAGTGATGACACACCTTGGAGGACATCTCCAGGTGACAGCCTTGAGTTGTCCTTCATGATTTGGAACTTTGGAGATGAACAGGGATGGAGAAGCCAGCATGGTCACCTGCTGGGGACAAGCCTTGGGGCAGACCTACATTTGGGACAGTTTCATGGGGGTTTGAAGGAGAAGGGACTGATCTCACCATGGTCCTCACTTGGGACTGACCTCTTGTTGGGTTCTCCTGGTGGGGACTGACCTCTTGTTGGGTTCTCCCACCCCAGGATGAGAAGGAGAACCCACAAACACCAAGCTCCATATCTCCCACCCCTTTTTTTCCTTCCCAATCCTTGTGGTCCCCCAAGATGAACCCACCCCACCTCCTCCAGTTCCCAGCTGGAGCTGGGTGACATGGAAACCAGTGAACAATGAGAAGGCCAAGCAGCATTTTTGAAGAAGCTGAAGACAAGAACCTTGAAACCTCAACCCCAGGCTGAGATGTCCCAGCCCCACAAATCCTGACCCCACTCCATTGCCTTGAAGGTGCTGAGACACTGGCCCAGGTTGCCCAAAGAGGTGGTAGATGCCCCATCCCTGGAAAGACTCAAGGCCAGGTTGGAGCAACCTGATGTACCTGAAGATGTCAAATCCATGGTGGGATGGATACCCCCCCAGAACATCTCAACGTGAGGTTGGGAGCAACCTGATGTATCTGAAGGTGTCAAACCCATGGTGGGATGGATACCCCCAGAACATCTCCTCAACATAGGGTTGGAGCAACCTGATGAATCTGAAGATGTCCCTGCTCATGGCAAAGGGTTGGACCAGGTGACCTTCAGTGGTCCCACCCAACCCAACCCACTCAATGATTGGCAGGACAAAGGGGAAGCTTTATAAGATGACAGAGGGGGGACATTTTGAGTCCTTGGAAGATGCCACCCAGGCAAGGGACCTCCAAGAGGAAGAGCAGAGGTGGCTTTCATACAGCTTGTCCCACAAGAGGGCTCGGAGCTGGAGTTTGCTCCTGTCTCCAAAGCCTGGGGAAGCACATCCTGTTACCATCTCCTTGCCAAGTCCCATGCTGGCACAGAAGATCCTGGAGGCACCATCTGTGATGTTCCTGGGAGCACAAGCTGCTCTCCCAGATCCTCTTCCCTTCTTTCCCCACAGCCTCTTGTCCTCTTTGACCTTTTGAAAAAGGTGGAGGGTGTCCAGCTATCAAATCTTGCAGGAAAAAACCCTCCCTGTGTCTTCTTCTTCCTCCTCTGCCCAACCCAAGTTCACCCATTCTCATTAAAAAGGTGATTTTCCAACCAAGACCCCAACGTTTTTGGGGCAGGAGAGCAGAAGAGCAGAACCAGGCATGTCCTGGGGTCCTACCACGACCACCTTCAAGCTTCCTCATCACAACCCACACGAGAAGCTCTTTTGAGTGATGGGGTTGGAGCTTCTGCTCCTCAACGTGAGGTTGGGAGCCACTACCACCACCTTTGGCACCATGGGCACAGTGGGAATTATCACCAGGTCTAATGCATCCCATGGGTGGGTTTTGAGGTCATCACCCAACTGGGTGACACATAACTAACCCAACATCTCCACTGGAGTCACCTGACAAGAGGAGAAGATGCTGCACCCCTAAAAATTAGCAACCCTAGACCAAACCCCACAGCTCCTCTTGGTGTCTCCTTGTGTCTTTCAAGAGCAAAACTTGTCCCAGCAGGGCAAGATGAGCAACCTTAGGGAAGTTATGGTGGGATGGACACCCCCAGAAATCCAGGACTTCCCCAGACCATCATCTCCAAACCCATGGTGGGATGGACACCCCTCAGAAGATGCCCTCAACATGAGTTTGGGAGCCACCACCACCACCTTTGGCACCATCAGAGTGGCACCATGGGAATTATCACCAGGTCTTCTGCATCCCATGGGTGAGTTTTGAGGTCACCACCCAACCGGGTGACACACAACTAACCCAACATCTCCACTGGAGTCACCTGACAAGTGGAGAAGATGCTGCAACCCCCCAAATAATTTGCAACCCTAGACCAAACCCCGGAGCTCCTCTTGGTGTCTCCTGGTGTCTTTCAAGAGCAAAACTTGTCCCAGCAGGGCAGGATGAGCAACCGTAGGGAAGTGGTGGTGGGATGGGATTGTTCTCCTGGCAGGAATTTCCTTCTCTGAAGCAGGTGAGGAACCAGCTCCTGGTCTTGAATGTGACCACCAAGCCATGGGCACCAGCCACCCACCACCCACCACTGCTCAGAAACAAGTTTGCCCCAAAAATTTGGAACCTGGGATGAGACCAAACCATGAATTTGTGGAATATCATGGAGGAAAGGGAAGCTCCAGGTGCTTCCAAACCTTGTGGGTGGAGGAATGGGAGCCAAGTTCCTCACTGCCTGCTCCAGGGCCACCTGAGAGCCCAGGTCCTCTCTACCTTTCTGACCTCCTGAAAAACATCAGCAGCCTTGCAAAGCCTCTGGGACAGGTGCCCCCCAAAATATTTTCAAATCTAAGATGCTGGAATGGCTCAAGCCACCACGGATGTGTCACCTTGGTGTCCCCAAGCCCCTGCTCCATCATTACCAGGGTTAGAAAGAGCAGAGGTGGCCCCAAAGCCCCCTTAGATGCACCAGGGCTGCAGAGGAGGCTGGAGGAAAATTGAGATTTTTTTGCTCAAAAGGGGAATATTTGGGATATATTTCTATATTTTTTTTTGGGTGGGGTGGATAAATCCCCAAAGGAGCTCAGTGAAGAGGTGGGTGATGACTTCCCATGAATGAGAAGAGAGAGGAGAAGATGTTTGCCCCTTCCTGGCATGGAAAATCCTTTGGAAATTTTAGATTTTTCTGTCCTCTCTGCCTCTCAGGGTTCCCTTGGCTGTTTCCTCCAGAACTGGCAGGAATTTTTTTCTCCTCCCAACTCTGAGTCCATCTCCATGACAAACCACTTCCCAAATCCCCCTCATCTTCCACCATCCAAACCAGCCACATGCAAATTTCATGCAAATCTGCATCACTCCCACATCGACGTTTATTTACAGGAAGTTTTTTGGGGTTTTTTTCCCCCCAAAATGCCATTTCTCCACTGAAATCTCCCAGCCTGCCCCAACAGCCCCTCCCTGATCTTCTCCCACCCTTTGGAAAGTCAACCACAGAGGAGGAAATCTCCAGGTGGGTTTCCTTTTCTAATTAAAATTTGTAATTATTTGGATGCAATAATTAAGACCAACGTTCTCTCGGTTTTCCTTAAAGATTAAAAAAAGAAAAATTTGATTTTTTTTTCTTATAGATGTACACCCAAGATTTCCACCTTTACCCAGAATCTTTCCTTCAATCAAGGCAGGACTTGTGAAGAAAAGGTCACAGCTGGGCTTGAGTGTAATTATCTTCACAGCCTCCTAATTAATTATTTTCTGATTAAACAGAGGACACCGCGACGCCGCTGATTTCAAAGGTAGAAAAATTGACAAAACCTTCTTAAATACACCCCCCCCCCCTTTTTTTTTTAACCATATCTGGACTTTGAAGACGAAGTTTATAATTTAAGGCTTAATTATATGGAATTATAATTAGATAGAATTAGATACCATTATTTTATAGGTATAATATATGTGATATATATAATTATTATAATTATAATTTCGGATTAAATGGGTTTTCCCATCCCGGGGGGGAAGGGAGGGAGGTAAAAAAAGGGATTAATTAGAAAGATTCTTTTAAATATATTGGCTTCTGATGGGTTTGGACCTCCTGGAGAAGCATGGGATCCCACCACCCCCCTGCTGTGTCTCCAAGATGTCCCCACCACCCCCCTGCCCCCTCACCTTCCTCCCCTGGCCACAGGAGATGGATGCATCTTCTCCCCCAAGATTTCTCTCATCTCTCTCCTGAGCTTTAACTCCTTTCCCCCCACCAGTCCAGTGCTAAACTGGGACCAGTCCTGATTTCCAGGGGATGAAGGATGCAACCAATGTGTCCTCCTCCCCCATCTTCTCCTCCCACTTGGGTACCACCATCCCGCTGTGAAGCTTGGGGTCAACCATGAGCCAACAGTAGAAAAAAAAAAAAATAAAAATCCCTTCCTGCTGCTCTGGCAACATGGATCCCATCCTACAAAGAGCTTGCCAGCTCCCCATGGAGAGCCCCAGAGATCTCCATGTTCCCAACTGAACCCTCTGATGATGCCTCCTGGATTTCCAGCCTGGTCTTAGGACAGTGACCAACCTGTAACTCTGTAAAGTCATGGAATGGGTTGGAGGGACCTTAAATCCCACCCAATCCCATCCTTCTGCCATGGGCAGGGACCCCTCCCACCAGCCCAGGGTGCTCCAAGCCCCCTCCAACCTTCAACACTTCCAGGGATGGGGCAACCACAGCTTCTGGGGGCAACCAGGGGCTCAGCACCCTCACCCCAAAGAATTTCTCCCTAATATCCAATCTAAATCCCCCCTCTTGCAGCTGGAAACCCTTTCCCCTCATCCCATCCCTCCAGGCCCTTTTCCAAAGTCCTTCCCCAACTTTCCAGGAGCCCCCTCAGGGTGCTCTAAGGTCTCCCCAGAACTTCCTTCACCTAGCACACTGCTAAGGCCACCACTAAACCCCTCAGCACCACCTCTACATGGTTTTGAGGTTCCTCCAGGGGTGAGGACTTCACCACTGCCCTGGGGCAGGGCCTGAACCTTTCCAGGAAAAAGTCCTTCCCAATCTCAACCCAGTAGAAGCATCCAGTGGAGGTGTTCGTCCTCCCTGGTCCCACTGGAATTGACCTGGATGATGTCAGCAGGTGCCAGGTGATGGGGTCAAGGTGAAATGGGTCCATCTGGGTCCATGGGGGAGGTCCCAGAAGTTGTAGCCCCTCACCACCACCCCCATTTTGGGAGGTGGTGACCAACGGGAACATCTCCTGAACGTTTCAGGGCAGGATGAGGTGGCTCAGCTCAGATGTCTCCTTTGGCCACTGAGAAAGGGTGACCAAGAAGCCACCTGAATTGTCTCAAGACCACTTTCCCAGTCCCTTTAATCCATCCCTGCTTGGGTTTGGAGGGCAAAAAACTTATTTGGAAAGGGGCTCCAGGAGGAGACCCACAGCACAACCATTCTCCACCTCTGATCATCCACTTGAATCATCTACACGGAATCCATAACCACCCAAAGCTGCTCTACTCAACACCAAATCCTAAGAAAGAGCCTAAAAACTGGTTCCAGCATGGAGAGATGTTCAAGCCACCACCCCAGTGTCATGGCAGATGTTGGAGTGGATCAGTGGGTGAACCCTTCCCCATCCCCAAAGTGATGATGGAGCCAAATGAGTCCCTGTAGACCAGGAGCTCCCCATGAGCTGTGACCCCACCATCAGACAACCCTGGTGCCCCCCTGTTCTGCTCCTCTTTCTGGTCATGGCCACTCAAACCACCACATCAAGATGATGGATGGTTGGATGGTTCCTACCCTGAAGAAACTTCAAAATAGATCTTAAGGATGGTGGTAAAGCTAAAAAAAATAATAATAGAAATTAACGTGTGGAGGGAGGAGGATCAGAAGAGCAGAAAGAAACCACCACTGTTCCTCGTTGCCCTGTCCCCTCCCACCTCACCACCAAGGCCACCTTGCAGACCCCAAGCCTGATCCTGGGTTGAAGTTTTGGGTACCTGTAGTGGAGGAGCTGCCCCTCTGCACTGTAATCCCTGTAAATCTCATATTCCTTCTCGAAGACTCCGGCAGGCGACGAGCTGCAACAGAGGAAGAAGGAACAAGGAGTGAACCAAAGGTGACAACCACCTCCCCTCATCCAAGCCCAAGGTTAATGAAGGTCCATCTGCAGAGATGAGGTCCCCACCACTCTCAACTCTTCAGCTCAGGACCTCCTCCCACCTCCTGGCATCAAGCTTGGAGTCATCAATCAGTTGGTTGGAAGATGATGACCAAGCCTTCCATGGCTGGGGTCTCCAGCTTTGGTGCAAAGCCTCCAAACCACCACGTTCTCCCTCAAATTCTTTGGGAAGGAGGGCTCTAGACATGCCTGGGTAGATCCTAAACATCTCAGAGCTTCATCCCACCTGTGGTCCTTCCCAAGGGCAGCCCTTCCTGGTGCCTTGAGTGCTGCTCTTGCTCCTTGCTCACCTCAGATGGCCAGAACCAACACAGGCAGAGGTGGTGAGACCCCAAAAAAGCCTTTTTTGGCCCATTTTCATCTACCATGTTGAAGCTGGATTAAATTTGAGCCCTCAGAGCCTTTGGTGCCAGAAGACAGAGAAGGTCACAGAACCAACCTATTCCAAGAGACACCTTACCTGAGTGCATTCATTGGAGAAACATGGAAAAAAGGACCTGGAGGTGCAGGGACAGCACTGACACTTTGTCCTTGGGACTTAAAGACTCTCCTGTCATCAAATCATGGAATGGTTTGGGCTGAAAGGGACAATATGGATCATTTTGCCCACCCCCTGCCATGGTCAGGGACACCTCCTACCAGCCCAGGGTGCTTCAAGCCCCATCCAACCTTCAACACTGCCAGGGATGGGGCAGCCACAGCTTCTGGGGACAACCTGGGCACCCAGGGGCTCAGCACCCTCAAACCAAAGAATTTTTCCTTAATATTCAATCTAAATCTCCCCTCTTGCAGCTGGAAACCCTTCCCCCTTATTCCATCCCTACAGGCCCTTGTCCAAAGTCCCTCCCCAGCTTTCTTCTTCTCTTCTCTTCTCTTCTCTTCTCTTCTTTCTCTTCTCTTCTCTTCTCTTCTCTTCTCTTCTCTTCTCTTCTCTTCTCTTCTCTTCTCTTCTCTTCTCTTCTCTTCTCTTCTCTTTTTTCTCTTCTCTTCTCTTCTCTCTTCTCTCTTCCCTTTTCCCTTCCCTCCTCTCCTCTCCTCTCCTCTCCTCTCCTCTCCTCTCCTCTCCTCTCCTCTCCTCTCCTCTCCTCTCCTCTCCTCTCCTCTCCTCTCCTCTCTCCTCTCCTCTCCTCTCCTCTCCTCTCCTCTCTCCTCTCCTCTCCTTCTCCTCTCCTCTCCTCTCCCTCTCCCTCTCCCTCTCCCTCTCCCTCTCCCTCTCCCTCTCCCTCTTCCTCTCCTCTCCTCAAGGAGTCCCCATCATCCCAGGAGAGGTTTCAAAGCTCTGGAGATGTGGTGCTGAGGGCCGTGGGGCAGTGGTGGAGTTGGCAGTGATGGGTGAATGGTTGGATTTGATGATCTTAAAGATTCCAACCAACACAATTCCAAGATTTTAAGAGCTGGAGGCTGCTGGTAGCCTGACAGTTCCTCCCTATGCTCCTTGTGACCGAGGAAATTAGGACACCCCAAGAAGTGTCCTTCTCCCAGAAGACCTCGTGCCAACCTCATGACGCCGGCGCCCAAATCCCAACCCTGACTGCCAAACATCTTTGATGAGAATCACCACGACAGGTGCTTGGGATGAGGTTTGAAGGTGCTACCAAGAGACAGCAGATGTTGAAATCTCCCAACTTTTGCCATCAGAGGGGGTTGGACAACAAGGCCCAACATCTCCAGCACTTCCAACACCCTCGTTCCCACCAGCGTGACAAAAAAGAAGTCAACCTCAAAAGGAGCACCAACCCTGGAGCTGTTTCTCTACAGCAGTGAAGGGAGAGAAGAGGAGGGGTGGAACATCTGGAAGGGTGGCACATCTGGAGTGGTGGAACATCTGGAGGGGTGGCACATCTGGAGCTGCCTCTCACTCAGAGCTGGTGGCCTTGACAGAAGGCAGCTTCTCGTTTCTTTTTTTTCCTCCCCTCCTCCTCTCCCACTGTGGACCTTCTCCCAGCTGGGGCTGAAGGCCAATTTGGAAAGTGATTTTTGTTTAATCTACCTTATATTTATTTATATTTATATTTATATAACACCCTAAATTTTGTTTGGATACCCTAAAAAGTGGATTTTTAAAAAAGCTCCAGCATAGACCTGAGTTTGCAACCTGGCAGCTTTAGCCTGGGAACCTCTGGCAGAACACCAGTAAAAATAATAAATGAGAATTTAAATAAGTGATAATTAAAAAAAAAAAAAAAAAAGATTAAATTAACAATTTTTTCCTCCTCCCCAGAGGAGGAAGAGGAACCATTTCGGCGCGTGGCGCCGCTTTTATTTTTTGGAAGATCATGGGAAGTGACTGAAATAGCACAGCTCGATGGCCAAGCCAGGAATAGAAATGAAATCCTGGTGCCTAATCCTCCCTCTAATCACTGAGCTGCAAGGCTTCATACTCTTAATTACAGCCACCAATAAAAGTGAAAAGATGGTTTCCTTTGCCGTTACGTAAAAGGTATTTTTGGGCCTGGCCACTGATGTCAGCACTTGGCTGAAGGAGACAAAGATCCCTCTAATCCAGGAGTTTTTCTCCTGCAGGATATTAAAAGAGAAGCAAAACTGAGCATTGCATCTCTGATTTTATCTTCCACCTGTGGTTTGGGGCAAGAAATGTGAGTTCTGGATGTTTTTCTCCCAAATCTTTTGAGAATGGTGTGAGGGAGAGGGGTTAAACCTGGAGGTGTTTTGTTTTCTGGGTGGTTTTTTTGGATGGTTTATCACCCAAGAGGTTGGGTTGGGTGGTCAATGCTTTGACTGTGAGAGGTGTGCAGGAACATGGGGAAAAATGTGGATTAACTGCGGCTGTGCCCCACGTTGGGTCCAGAAGGTGGATTGGATCCTAAAAAGCATCGTGAGAGAAAGCAACTGAAGAAGAGGGATGTCCTCCAAAGATCTCTCTGGTGCTCCAGTTGACCAAGAGCATTGCTGGTTCCCACTGGGCAAATGTTCAAGGTCAGGTTGGGTGGGACTCTGAGCAACATGATTTAGTTGAAGGTAGAGTCATCAAATGGTTTGGGTTGGGATGGACCTCAAAGATCATCCAGTTCCAACCCAAACCATAAGCAAGGACACCTCCCACCAGCCCAGGGTGCTCCAAGCCCCATCCAACCTTCAACTCTTCCAGGGATGGGGCAGCCACAGCTTCTCTGGGCAACCAGGGTCTCACCACCCTCACCCCAAAGAATTTCTCCCTAATACCCAATCTAAATCTCCCCTCTTGCAGCTGGAAACCCTTCCCCCTCATCCCATCCCTCCAGGCCCTTGTCCCAAGTCCCTCCCCAGCTTTCCTGGAGCCCCTTCAGGACCTGGAAGGTGCTCTAAGGTCCCCCCCTTGCAGCTTTCTCTTCTCCAGGCTGAAAAACCCCCAACCCTTTCATCCTGGCTCCAGAGCAGAGCTGCTCCAGCCCTCAGATCTTCACCTAGAAGAAGCTCTTGAGTCCAGATCTTCACCCCATGAGTCAGTCAGGAGGAGATTTAAGAAAGGAGACGATCCATAGGGCTGTGGTGAACCCAAGACATCCTTTGGAATACTCTTCCCATGGTTAATTCACTCAGCAATACATTTTGACTAAGTTTTATGGACTTGATCCATAACCAGGTTATTGAAGCCACGGGATTGGTGGCCCTGTTCCAACCTCAGGATATTGGCAGTCCCAAGATGCACATTTCTTGCTGAAGACACCACGGAGATGTAAAGGACACCAACTGCTGCTTCAGAACACGTCCTTCCCCAGAAGGCATGGAGAAGAGAAGGCTGCTCTGCTCTTCCAGAGGTCACCTCAGCTTCTTGAGAAGGGATTCTGAGACCTGTTCAGGAAGCAGAAACGTTCAGTCCTCTGGTAGCAGCAGATGGGAGAAGGCAACGAGGAGCTGAGCTGATTTCTTGCCAGTTTCAGAAATGTCAGAGTGGTGGGACTGGAGCTTACGTGGGTTTTAGATGTGTCTTCCAGCTAGAAGGGGACAAGTGGCACCCAAGACAATGTCTCAAAACACCCCAAACTCTGACCTCAGAGCAGAAGGTGTCGTCAGCTGTTGGGTTTTTCAGAGAAAAAGAAAGAAAGCCCAAAAGAAAGGCCATCCTACAAACCCTGCTGAGGCCAGGACCATGAGGACAACCTGTGGAACCATGGGAAGCTTTCTGGATGGGATGCTCCTAAATGGAGCAGAACCACTTGCTCTTGGCACAGGGATCATTGCATCATCAAGTCAGTTGGGTTGCAGAAGGCTTCTGAAGAGAGAAGACACTGGTTGGGTGATGAAGGTCCCAAGAGGCATCGTTGAAGAGAAGAATACAAATGAACCAAAAAGTTTTTGGGTTGGAGAAGACTTTTTGAAGATCGAGTCCAACCTTTTCCCCAGCACTGCCAAGGCCACCCATGGCCTTCAGCTCCACATCTCCAGGGCTTTGAGACCCCTCCAGGGATGATGGGGACTCCAGCCCTGCCCTGGGCAGCCTGGGCCAGGCCCTGACAACCCTTTCCAGGGAGAAATTGTTCCCAAACTCCAACCTAAACCTCCCCTGGCACAACTTGGGCTGGTTCCTCTTCTCCCAGTGCTTGTTCCTTGGGGAAGAAACCAACCCCAAGACCCATTGGGTTCTTCTGTGCTGGAACTTTCTTCCCCTGAAACAGCTTTCCTAAGTTTTAAGACTCTAAATTGAGACAAATATATAATATAAAAACAAAGTGCCTGGAAGTTGCTGGTGGTGGTGAGGAACCAACACTACAAGGTGGAGATATCCTGAATGCTGAGAACCTCGAGGCAGCCCAGGCCTGCCCCTGGCTCTTCCAAATCTCCTCTTGCTGCCATCAAAAATCAATTTTTAATTGGCACAGCTCGTGTTCAGCTCATCTGTCCCAGCACTGAGAGCACCAGCCCCTTCTGCTGATGAAACCTCTTGCATCTCTGGAAGCTTTGCAGCCCATCTGTGTTGGCCAACCCTCCTTCTTCATCAGGGCTTCATTAGGGAGATCCCAGATGGATAAACACCCCCTCTGGTCACCCAACTATGGGTCATCCTTGAAGCTATGGAGCAAACACCCCACCCCAGCTTCTCATCCACCCAACCCCTTCTGGAGGTGGCACATCTCCCAGGTTCAACCACATCTCCTCTTCCTTGAGTCAGCAAAGTCCCTCTCATTTCTGGTGGGAAGAAGGTTGGGTTTTGCAGGAAGATCTCCCTTGTTTTTTGCAGGCAGAACCTCCCAAGGGTTCCTCAATGTTCACAAACCTCACCCTTCATGGGTCCCAGTGACCTTGAGGTCTCACCAAAGATCTCCAAGCTTTCCAGCACACCCTGGACCTGTTGCTGAGAGGGGAAAGTCAACAAGGGAATGTGATTTTTTTTTTTTTTTCCCCAAGGAGGTCAAGACATTTTAATGTCCTTCCACCAGAGCACGGTGCTGCTGAAGGGACAAGACCATTGTGTCACCTCCAAGGATGCAGGTGGAAAGTATCCACACTGGGCAGGAATTCCTGCTCCCTCTGGAGCCACCTGGTTTTTATTTCTTTTTATTTTCAATTTTTCTTTCCTTTTTAAAGCTGGGAGACCTCTTATCTCCTCTAGGGGGCCTCAAATCCAAGACTACCAATTGCTGGGGACAACTGCAAGGCCACACAACAGCAAATCCAACCCCATGGTTGCTTTGTTCCTTCTCTGCTAGCAGAAGGTTCCCAACCTTTCTATTTTAGAGCCCTTGGAGTTGTCCTCCCCCCTCCCACCCAGCAGCTTTTTACATCCCATAAACCACCAAACACTGGAAGAGGAGAGAGAATGTGTGGATGGAGGACACAAAGGATTAGTGACCTCCACACCAGCTCCTGAGGTCCAGTGGACCTTCTGCCTACCAAGGAAGCCACTGATCCTGCCCATGTTCCTGCAGCAAAGCCTGGGGAGATGAAAACCCATCCCCATCATCCTCACCAACCCTTCACACTGCTTCAGGGAACCCCTCCTCCTGCTTCACCAATCACCATCTCCTGGTCTTCCATGGCCAGAAGGGGGTTGTCCCCCTCCACTCTGATGTTCTGAGTGCTCCCATGGGTGGTAGAAGCTCATTGCACCCCCTCCAGAGCTTTGTGAACCACAGAGTCATGAATGGTTGGGGTTGGGAGGGACCTTTGAAGGTCCAACCCCCCTGGCAGTGAGCAGGGACATCTTCAAGCAGACCAGGTTGCTCAAACTCTTGTCCTGGAATGTTTCCAGGCATGGAGGACATCTACCACCCAGCCTCACTCTAAACAACTTCACCCTCAAATCTCTTCTGAGTTTCTCCTGTTTGAGTTTAAAACCATCACTCCTGGTCCTCCTGAATCACAGAATCATAGAATTGGCTGGGCTGGAAGGGACCTCAGAGATCATCAAGTCCAACCCCTGATCCACTCCTGCTGCAGTTCCCAGCCCATGGCACTGAGTGCCACATCCAGGCTCTTTTGAAATATCTCCAGGGATGGAGAATCCACCCCTTCCCTGGGCAGCCCATTCCAATGGCTGATCACCCTCTCTGTAAAGAAATTCTTTCTAATGTCCAACCTAAACCTCCCCTGGCACAACTTGAGACCTCTTGTGCCCTCTTGTCTTGCTGAGAGTTGCCTTGGGAGCAGAGCCCAACCCCCCCCTGGCTCCAACCTCCTTTCAGGGAGTTGGAGAGAGTGATGAGGTCTCCCCTGAGCCTCCTCTTCTCCAGCCTCAACACCCCCAGCTCCCTCAGCCCCTTCCTCACAGGACTTGTGCTGGATCCCTTCCCAGCCTCCTTGCTCTTCTCTGGACCTGCTCCAGCACCTCAATCTCCTTCCTGAGCTGAGGGCCCAGAACTGGACACAGGACTCAAGCTGTGGCCTCCCCAGGGCTGAGCACAGGGGCAGAATCCCTTCCCCTGGACCTGCTGGCCACACTCTTCCTGATCCAGGCCAGGATGCCATTGGCCTTCTTGGCCACCTGGGCACACTGCTGGCTCCTCTTCAGCTTCCTGGCAATCCAGACTCCCAGGTCCCTTTCTGCCACTCTGTGCCCAGCCTGGAGCTCCCCATGGGGTTGTTGTGTTGAACCTCATCCCATTGGAATCATCCCAACTCTCCAGTCTGTCCAGGTCCCCTCCTGCCTTCCAGCTGATCCACACTTCCCCCCAGCTTGGTGTCATCTGCAAATTTGCTGATGATGGACTCAATCCCCTCATCTAAATCATCTATAAAGATATTAAACAGAAGATCAGGGTTAGGGGTTTACAGGGTTGGGCAAGCAAAGACTGGGCTTAAAACAGCCACCACAGGACCCTCAGGAGTCATGGACACCTTGGTGGCCACGTCTACCACCCAACAACCTTCTAATTGAACATCAAACCAATCAACCTCTCCAAGGAGATGCCATCCCCACGCTCCATGATGTTATCAGAGGATCTTCCAAAAGCTTGGGGAGATCAAGATCAACCCTCACGGCCAGACGTGTGGGAGGCAAGGTTGGGTCTGAGGTCCCACGTGAAAGCAGTTGCTGAGCTGGGAGTTCCTGTTTCCTCTCCTACCTGGCCAGGAGATCACCCAACCACAGTTTCTGTGCTCCAACGCTAAGGAGGTGGAACTGGTTGGGAGAAGAAATGGTCTTGCTCAAGGGTGACACTGGTTGGGTGATGAAGGTCACCAGAGGCATCGTTGAAAAGAATAAAAATGAACCATAGAGTTGTTTGGGCTGGAGAAGACTCAGGGGGCTTGAGATTAGGTGACCTTTGGAGGTCTTCTCCAGCCCAAACAATTTGAAGACTTTTGAGACTGAATTCAACCAGTTCCACAGCACTGCCAAGGCCACCACCACCACCACCACCACCACCAGGGATGATGGGGACTCCACCACAGAATCATTCTCAGTTGATAAAAACCTTCAAGACCCTTAATTCCAACCCTTCACCCAATGCTGACCAAGGCCACCCCCACCCCATGGCCCTCAGCACCACATCTGCAGGGCTTTGAAACCCTTGGTTTGAAACCTGGGTTTCCAGCTCCAAGAGAGGAAATTTAGATTGGATATTAGGGAAAAATTCTTTAATTTGAGGGTCTCTGAGACCTTTGGCCCAGGTTGTTCCCAGAAGCTGTGGGCTGCCTCATCCCTGGAAACATCGAAGATCAGGTTAGAAAAAGCTCTGAGGAACCTGTTCTAGTTTCGAAGACATCCCTGCTCATGGCAGGGTAGGTTGGAATTAAATGACCTTTGGGGGTCTCCTCCAGCCCAAACAATTTGAAGAAGACTTTTCAGACTGAGTCCAACGATTTCCACAGCACTGCCAAGGCCACCCCCACCCCATGTCCCTCATCCCCACATCTCCAGGGCTCTGAAACCCCTCCAGGGATGATGGGGACTCCAGCCCTGCCCTGGGCAGCCTGGGCCAGGCCCTGACAACCCTTTCCAGAGAGAAATTGTTCCCCTCAGCTCCAACCTAAACCTCCCCTGGCACAACTTGAGGCCAAAAGTTCCTCTTCTCCCAACCCTTGTTCCTTGGGAGAAGACATCAACCCCTTGAGTCCAACCTCCAGAACCCAACCCAGAAGGTCTCTCCTCAACCTCCTCTGCTCCAGGATCAACACCCTGAGGTCCCTCAGCTGCTCCTCTGAAGTTTTCCAGACCTTCTCCATGTTTTCCAGACCTTCTCCATGCTTTCCAGACTTTCTCCTTGTTCTCCCATCCCCATTGCCCTTCTCTGCCCCATCCTCTCACTATACTTCTCATGAAAGACCCCAAAACTGAAGCACACCCCTCCACTCACCCCTCCTCATCTTCAGAAGAAACTTCAAGCAATTAGTGCCACCTTAATGAGCTCCCTAATGAGTCCTCAGCCCACCTACAGGGGTGGGGTTTTTTCTTTTTTTCTTTTTTTTTTTCAACCTCCTGTGCTCCAGGATCAACACCCCAGAGCCCTCAGCTCTTCCTGACAAGTTTTCCAGACCTTCTCCATGTTCTCCAGACCTTTCCCCATCTCCCTTGCTCTTCTCCGGACCCTCTCCATCCTCTCAATACCCAATTTCTGATCCCAAAAGGTGTCTCAGTACCCAATTCCTGACCTCAGGATTCAAGTTTCACCCAACTGCACCAACCCATCCCTGAGCTCAACCACGGGACCCCCGCGAGGTGCCAGCAGAAGCACCCCTTGGGTTTTTTACCTTTCCGTTCTTCTTTGACCACCGCGTACTGGGTGGACTGGCGACTCGACCTCTGCTCCTGCACCTTCTCGTTGCCTTCCAGCTCTTGCTCCAAGGAGGAACTGGTGCTTCCTTCCCTGCTGACATTGCTGCTCCTCCCGGGGCTGTTCTCCGTGGAAGCCCTGGGTGACTCCGTGTTCTGCTTCAAGGTCTGCAGCTTGGCCAAGGGGATGATGTCGCAGTTCTGCGGCCGGTGCCACACGGTCCTCTGGGTGGTGGCATTGTAGTAGTAGAAAACGGGAAGTGTTGGGGTCAAAGAGCTCCCACCACTGGTTCTCATTGGTCCGTTTGATCCTCACCCCCGGCGGGGGGGGTCCCAGACACACTCCCCGTGATGAGGTTGGCGTACATGCGCTCCCGGGTTCGAGGTTCGATGATTTCCACCCATTCCAGCCTGGAGGAGAAGGAAGAGAGAGACAGAGACTTCAGAGAGATGGATCTCCAGAGCTCCCTTCCAACCTGAATTATTTGATGATCCCATGATGCTCGGTGAAGGGGCTGGAAGGACAGAGCCCAGCTGGAGGCACCAACCTGCTGATGAACTTCATGGCTTCTGCAAGACCAAACCTGCAGCTCGGGCTGCCAACCAAACCCTTTGGCCATGCGAGAGTTGGAAGATGATGGCTCCAACCCCTTCCAGACCAACTGGAGCAGCACCAAATCCAGCACCGGGTTCCTCCCTGGATTCTGCCCACGTTTCCATCTGGGTTTCCAGCCAAGCCATCCCTCCAGCATCTGTGTCCCACCTCTGGCACCTTCCCCAAACCACCTGCCCTGACACACTTGGGTTGGGTGATCACCATGGGCAGCACCAAGTGTGAAACGCAACAGGGGAGGGATGGAGCTGAGGAGAGGAGAGGAAGAGCGGGGAAGGGAAGGGAAGGAAGGGAAGGGAAAGAAGGGAAGGAAGGGAAGGAAGGGAAGAGAGAGAGAAGAGATAAGAGAAGAGAGAGAGAGAAGAGAAGAGAAGAGAGAAGAGAAGAGAAGAGAAGAGAAAGAAGAGAAGAGAAGAGAGAAGAGAAGAGAAGAGAAGAAGAGAAGAGAAGAGAAGAGAAGAGAGAGAAGAGAAGAGAAGAGAAGAAGAGAAGAGAAGAGAATAGAAGAAGAAGAGAAGAGAAGAGAAGAGAAGAGAAGAGAAGAGAAGAGAAGAGAAGAGAAGAAAGAGAAGAGAAGAGAAGAGAAGAGAAGAAGAGAAGAGAAGAAGAAGAGAAGAGAAGAGAAGAGAAGAGAAGAGAAGAGAAGAGAAGAGAGAAGAGAAGAGAAGAGAAGAGAAGGGAAGAGAGGAGGTTCTGGGGAGACCTTGGAGCACCTTCCAGTGCCTGAAGGGGCTCCAGAAAAAGCTGGTGAGGGACTTGGGACAAGGGCCTGGAGGGATGGAACCAGGGAGAAGCGTTTCCAGCTGGAAGAGGAGAGATGGAGAGGGATGGGAGGGAGAAATTCTTTGGTGAGAGGGTGCTGAGCCCTGGTTGCCCAGGTTGCCCCCAGAAGCTGTGGCTGCCCCATCCCTGGCAGTGTTGAAGGTTGGATGGGGCTTGGAGCACCCGGGACTGCTGGGAGATGTCCTGCCCATGGCAGGGTAGTTGGAATTGGGTGATCTTTGAGGTCCATCCCAACCCCAACCCCAACCATTTGATGATTGTATCTTCAACTAGATGGAGTTTAGAGCAACCTGAGCTGGGGGAGGTGTCCCTGCCCATAGAAGGGGTTTGGAATTAGGTGATGTTTAAGGTCTCTCCCACCCCAAACCAATCCCTGAATCTATCATGGCCTAAGAAACCAGCCAGAGTAAAACCCTGCAGAGCCTCAAAGCAAAAGTACTTGAAGGAACTGAAGGGCCTTTTGTCCTCAAGCCCTTAATTTCCTCTTGGTTTTCACTTTGAATTATCAAGGAAATAACTTTGGGCAGTGTTTGGGCTACAGGTTCTTACTCTCTGCATGATTATTAATATTAATTTCCCTGCTGCTGGAGGAGAAATTCAGCTTTCACAAGTCCTTCTTTCTCCCCAGGCTTTTAATTTACTGGGGTGATTCATCAGCTCCAGCAGCTCAATACATTGCACCTTCCCCAAGCAGATCAATAGCCCAGGGCCACCACCCTCAACCCAGTGCTGGGCAGCAGGAAGGGAGAACAAGAAAAAAAAATCCTCTATCAGGTCCACAACTCAACGATTTGAGTTCTGCTCAAAGTTCAAGAAAATCCAGGGGACTGGAGCTACACAGGAGAATAAATATGGAGAAGAAAACCCCACGGGATTAGGAGACAGGGCTCCAAAAATCTCATCTCTTACTCCAGATCTTCAGGTTTGCAACAAAACCCCTCCCCCGTTGCATTTCTTTCCCCCTCAGAAAACCTCAGGGCTAAAATTCTAGATTATTTGCCCCCAGCCAGGGTCTAGGGATAGAGTTTCCCAGGTGTGAGGACAGCAGTGAGGATCATGGGCCATGTGTTGCTGCTGGAGCTTCACCCCAACCCAGTTGGGTATCAAATGCTGTCTTGGCCTAGAATGTCATTATTTACTAAATCACTCAAACAAACAAACAAACCCCATAACAAGCTTAAAGAACATCCAGTTCCAACCCAAGCAGGGACCCCTCCCCCAGCCCAGGGTGCTCCAAGCCCCATCCAACCTTCAACACTTCCAGGCAGGGGGCAGCCACAGCTTCTTGGGGCAACCAGGGGCTCAGCACCCTCAAACCAAAGAATTTCTCCCTAATATCCAATCTAAATCTCCCCTATTGCAGCTGGAAACCCTTCCCCCTCATCCCATCCCTCCAGGCCCTTGTCCCAAGTCCCTCCCCAGCTTTCCTAGAGCTCCTTCAGGCACTGGAAGGTGCTCTAAAGTCTCCCCAGAACCTTCTCTCTTTTCTCTTCTCTTCTCTTCTCTTCTCTTCTCTTCTCTTCTCTTCTCTTCTCTTCTCTTCTCTTCTCTTCTCTTCTCTTCTCTTCTCTTCTCTTCTCTTCTCTTCTCTTCTCTTCTCTTCTCTCTTTCTCTTTCTCTTTCTCCCTTTCTCCCTTTCTCTCTTTCTCTCTTTCCTCTTTCCTCTTTCTCTTTCTATCTCTCTCTTTCTCTCTTTCTCCTCCTCCAACCCTCCCAGCATCTCCATGACCTCCTCTGGACTCACTCCACCATGCTGGGGACCCCATAACTGGACCCCATAACTTCACTTCAGGAATTTCTCACCCAAGCAGATTTTTTTCTCCTGTTGACCCAGACTGTGATAGAGACATCACATCCAATCTTCTTCTCCTCAACCTCCTGACCTTCCCCTGACATTGCAAAGCAAGTCAGATCCTTTCTCCATCAAACCAACGTTCCTACACACACCCCAGTGGCTTTTCCTTGCCCGGAGCAGGATTTTCCTTTTTCTTTTTTCTCTGAAAAGGATGAGCAGAGACTCCTGTCCAACACCCAACTGATTCGCTTTGATAGAAATCCTTTATTATGTCCTAACGTGGCTTCAAGAGCCCAAGCTCTGCCTTATCAGCATTTCTCCCTCACCCTGCTCACCCAAATTACTGCAGATACATGTCAGGATGGAGCAGAGGTCTCTGTTTTTATGGGTCCCAAAATAGCTGTTGCTGGGCAGGGGACAGGAGTCACGTGGCTTCATTTCTCTCCAGACCCTTGCAAGGTTCAGGGGGTTTTGTGTCATTACAGATCAAGGCCAAGAGTTGCTGGAGTGTGAGGTTGGATCCTGAGTTCTGATTTCACCCCAGGTTCCTCCTTTCTCAGCTCCTGGGTGAATGGAAAGTGGGACATGACCTGATAATGGGGGTTTGCAACCCAAAAACCACCCCTGTGCTGGGCTGCAGCAGGGACAGGGAGGGGAGACCTTAGAGCACCTTCCAGTGCCTGAAGGGTTCCAGGAAAGCTGGGGAGGGACCTGGGACAAGAGCCTGGAGGGATGGGATGAGGGGAAAAGGGTTTCCAGCTGAAAAAGGGGAGATTTAGATTGGATATTAGGGAGAAATTCTTCAGTGTGAGGGTGGTGAGACCCTGGCTGCCCAGGTTGCCCCCAGAAGCTGTGGCTGCCCCATCCCTGGAAACATCAAAGATCAGGTTGGAAAAAGTTCTGAGGAACCTGATCTAGTTGTAGACATCCCTGCTCATGGCAGGGGGGTTGGAATTAGATGACCTTTGGAGGTCTCCTCCAGCCCAAATCATGAGATGATTCTGTGGATAGACACAGCTGCTGGATCCAGGGATCTCAGGAATCTCCAGGGATCAGCAAAACTCAAATTTTCCAACTTTTTGCAATCAACCACATCCTCAGGTGCTTTGCAGATGATTCCCAGCAACTCTGGGTCCAAACCATATTATTTGGTTATCAAAACTGATTTCTGATTTAGCTGAGTTTTTCAGGTGGAAAGGAACCACGGGGAGAAAAAGCCAAAAAGGAAAGACACCCAAAATTTCAAGAAACCACGAAAAGCAGAGAAGAACCAAGGTCACAAGGACGTGATGGGGATGCAGAGCTCCCTCTAGACCTCTGTCAAGTGTTGAAGGCCACCTTGAAGATGCTCAGAATCTCATAAAGGGGAGAAGGGGGCTCAGATGTCATCTCACACTCCCTGTACCATCCCCAACCATGGTCCTGTCACTGCTCTACCTCCAGTGCCACCACTTTTCCAGGGCAAACTTCTCCCACCACTCTCAGAAGACCTGGAGACCACTTGGAGGTTGACCACTCCCTTCCCTACCACTTCATCATCTCCTTCCAGACCTGGTGAGAAACTTCAGGGAGAAAGATTTTCCACGACTGTCAGAGTCTCTTCCACTCCAAGTGACCCTCAGACATTTTATAACTATTGGATTGGGCATTTTAGACCTATTGCATTTTATATCTGTTGGTTTTGGGTGGTTTTAGAGACAAGGGATGCTGGGAACTGGTGCCCTGATGGATTTCATCACTGGAATCTCCAGGGAGGGGATCATGGCCTTTCCCTGGAGGGGAAGGAGAAGGAGAAGGAGAAGGAGAAGGAGAAGGAAAAAGGAGAAAGGAGAAAGGAGAAAGGAGGAGGAGAAGGAGAGGAGAGGAGAAGGAGGAGGAGGAAAAAGGAGAAGACACCAGGCCCAAACTACCCCAAAATGCTTCTTGCCTTTGGGAGACCACCAGGATTGACACCAGGTGCTGACCCTCCCTGGGAATCAGATTGGTTTAGTTGGAAAAGACCTTTAGGATCATCGAGTCTGCTCCTCCTTCTGCTCCAGACCCTCCACAGAAACATGGAATGGTGTGTGTGGGAAAAGAGCTTGGAGATCACCCACTCCAACCCTAAACCCAACACTGCCAAGGCCACCACTGCCTCATGTCCCTCAGCACCACATCTCCAGGGCATGGAAACCCCTCCTGGGATGATGGGGACTCTACCACAGAATCATTCTCATTGATAAAGACCTTCAAGACCCTCAATTCCAACCCTTAACCCAATGCTGACCAAGGCCACCCCCACCCCATGTCCCTCATCCCCACATCCCCAGGGGTTGCTCTGAAACCCCTCCAGGGATGATGGGGACTCCAGCCCTGCCCTGGGCAGCCTGGGCCAGGCCCTGACAACCCTTTCCAGGGAGAAATTCTTCCCCAGCTCCAACCTAAACCTCCCCTGGCACCACTTGAGTTGTGCCAAAAGTTCCTCTTCTCCCAACCCTTGTTCCTTGGGAGAAGACATCAACCCCTTGAGTCCAACCTCCAGAACCCAGCCCAGAAGGTCTCTCCTCAACCTCCTCTGCTCCAGGATCAACACCCTGAGGTCCCTCAGCTGCTCCTCTGAAGTTTTCCAGACCTTCTCCATGTTTTCCAGACCTTCTCCATGTTTTCCAGACCTTCTCCATGTTTTCCAGACTTTCTCCTTGTTCTCCCATCCCCATTGCCCTTCTCTGCCCCATCCTCTCACTATATTTCTCATGAAAGACCCCAAAACTGAAGCACACCCCTCCACTCACCCCTCCTCATCTTCAGAAGAAACTTCAAGCAATTAGTGCCACCTTAATGAGCTCCCTAATGAGTCCTCAGCCCACCTACAGGGTGGGGTTTTTTCTTTTTTTTTTTTTTTTTTTGGGGTGGGAACAGTTTGTGTGAAGGAAAAGCTGTGGGATGCTGTGGAGAACCTCCACTGCTGGCTGTCTGCACACCCCTGCCCTGCTGAGAAATTATTACCCTGGAAGATATTTTTGGGTCCAAAGATGGAATGATCAATGCCTTGGAAAAAAAAAAAAACCAAAACAGAAAAAGAAAAACAAAAAATGTAAAAGAAAAGATCAAACTCGTGGCCTCCCCCCACCTCAGGCTTGTGAGTCTAACTTGGTACTTTCAGCTTTTTGTTCCTAGCAAATAAATAATAAATGACATTTCAGGAAAAAAAAGACATTTCAGGGAGAAAAAAAAAGACATTTCAGGAAAAGAAAACCATTTCAGGAAAAAAAAATGTTTCAGGAAAGAAAAAAAGACGCTTCAGGAAAGAAAAAAAGACGTTTCAGGAAAGAAAAAAAGACATTTCAGGAAAGAAAAAGATGTTTCAGGAAAGAAAAGACATTTCAGGAAAACAAAAGACATTTCAGGGGAAAAAAAAAAAAAGACATTTCAGGAAAAAAAAAATGGAGCTGGAGTTCTCTGCCCACGGCCTGGCTGGAGGAGGGAAGCACGTGGCAGGAGAGGGACAGAGTATAAAGCTGTATAAATATCTTTGAGTTGCACAACAACCACCTACTCTGTTCAGAAATTAAAAAATAAAAACATAAAATAATAAAACATTCTCCTATTCTCTCTGTGGCAATGCTGTCCAACTTGCACAACTTGCAGGAGAAAAAGAGGTGGGAAAATGAGCTCAAACAAGTGATCCCCTGCAAGCCTGGGGTTTTTCTCCTTCATTTCCTCCATCAAATGTCCCCCCAGGGACCAAATGGAGCAAAGCAGAGTTGAGGAACCCAGCAGAATTGCTTGGGAAAAGTTGAAAGTGGTCACCAGGCCTGGGAAAAATGATTATTCTGTTGATTATTAAAAATGGTTATATAAATTATGTAATAAATGATTATTACATTACATGTTAAATTATTAAAATAATTAGAATAGTCCAGACCACCCCCCTGCAATGAACCTCAGCAAGATCAGGTTGCTCCAAGCCCTGTTCCACAGCATCACAGAAGGGTTTGAAAAGTCACTGGAAAGGTTTCACAGATCATGAGATTAACCCAAACCATTCTATGAACCTTTGAAGACCATCAAGTCCAACCTCTCCTATTCCTCTCTTTCTCCTTCTCCTTCTCCTTCTCCTTCTCCTTCTCCTTCTCCTTCTCCTTCTCTTTCTCCTTTCTCCTTCTCCTTCTCCTTCTCTTTCTCCTTCTCCTTCTCCTTCTCCTTCTCCTTCTCCTTCTCCTTCTCCTTCTCCTTCTCCTTCTCCTTCTCCTTCTCCTTCTCCTTCTCTTTCTCCTTTCTCCTTCTCCTTCTCCTTCTCCTTCTCCTTCTCCTTCTCCTTTTTCCTCCTTCTCCTTTCTCCTTCTTCTTTTTCCTTTTCCTTTTCCTCCTTCTCCTCCTTCTCCTTCTCCTTCTCCTTCTCCTCCTCCTTCTCCTTTTTCCTTCTCCTTCTCCTTCTCCTTCTCCTTCTCCTTCTCCTTTTCTCCTTCTCCTTCTCTGTCTCCTCCTCTTTCTCCTTCTCCCTCTCCTCTCCTCACCCTCTGATCATTTCCATGTCCTCTTCTGGACTCACTCCAACATCTCCAAGTCCTTCTTTCACTGGGGACCCCAGAACTGATGGTGCCTGCACTCAACCACCTCCAACTCATCTTCTTCCTCTTTGCTGGAGACAAGGACCGTGAGATTCTCAACGGGAGAGGAATTTGCATTCCAAATGAGAAGAAGAGAACTCAGGAATTCCTGGCCCTGGCCAAACACGTTTTTCTCTACTCGGTGCCTGCAGGCAAATGACTGCAAATACTTTCTGAGAAAGCTCCTGGGCTTCCAGCTAGCCAAGATTTTCTCCAGCACTTCTGGAAGCCCAACCATGGAGGAGGATTTTTTTTGCATAGGGCTAAACTTCCCAGCTCTCTCTGCCAGCTTGACACTGGGAACTTGCCAGCTCTTTTTTGGAGGAGATGTGTTCCTGGATAACCTGGAATGCTGCTTTTACATATTCATGCTGCAATCACCACGGGAACTGCAGAGACCTTGCATGAGCTCCTTTGTGAAGCTTTGGGCTCCAACAACAAATGGGATTTACGTTTTTCCAAATTGCACAGAAAAAAAACCTTGTGAAACCCAAGAGTTGACCCAAACTCTGCCATTTGTCCAAGATTTGCTTCATGAGCTGAGGTTGCTTTGCCCACACAGGGTGAGGGAACAGTTAATATTCCTCTGACTGAGGGTGGACATCATTTCAACATGCTCCTTCTACCCACCATGAGATGACTCCACCAGAGATGATCATCAAATGGTTTGGGTTGGAAGGGACCTTAACAATCATCTTCTTCCACCCATTCTACCAAGGGCAGGGACACCTCCCACCAACCCACGTTGCTCCAAGCCCCATCCAACCTGATTTTCAACACTTCCAAGCATGGGGCAGCCACAGTTTCTCTGGCCAACCTGGGCCAAGGGCTCAGCACCCTTACAGTGAAGAATTTCTTGTGGTATCTTCAACCGGGTCGCTCAGAGCTCCACCCAACTTGACCTTGAATGTTTCTAAAGATGGAAACCTGGGCCAGTGTCTCACCACCTTCCCTGTAATAAATTTCTGCCTTGTTCTAGTCTGAATGTCCTCTCTTTCATTTTGAAACCATCACCCCTTGTCCTATTGGTCACTCAGACCCAAGAAGGACATCCAATGGTCTCCACCGCCCGCGCACGCAAGACCGGTTGGATGAAGCCAAGCAGCCTCCTGACCTTCAGCCTTTGTATACACAAACCAAGCTTCCTGGTAGGAAGATAAGAGGAGGAGAAGTTTCCATTTCCATCTTTGTCTCTGTTCCCATAGAAACTAAATGAAAATGGAGATGGGTAAAGAAAAATTAAAGCTCTGACAAAGAAATCTACGAGGAAGAGGCGCGTGTGGAAGAGCTGACGGAGAAATGAGGAAGAGAAACAAGCAACCCAAAATAAGGAAGATGAAATTCAAAAGTGAGGGGCTTTAATTTGTTTTAAGGATAAAAGTGAACGAATAAACCACCTCAAACTGGGAGGTCAGGAAAAAAAGGCATGAAGATGTCACAGATGAAATGGACCGTCACGAGATGGCATCTGGCCACGGGTTTTGGGTCTCCATGGTGGTAAGATGGTCAGCAGGGAGAGGACAAGAAGTAAAGGGCACAAACTTGAATGTAGGAAGTTCCATCTAAACATGAGGAACAACTTCTTGACTTTGAGGGTGGCAGAGGACTGGCACAGGCTGCCCGGAGAGGTGGTGGATTCTCCATCTCTGGAAACATCCCAAACCCTCCTAGAAGTCATCCTTGTGCAACCTCCCTGGCAGGAATCTCTGTTCCCCAGAGATTCCTTCCAATCTGTGGAAGGTTGGAAGGAATCTCTCCCCAGAGGTTCCTTCCATTCTGTGATTCTTTGATTCCAAGGGAATCCAGAAGCTTTGTCATGTCCCACCTTTCCTATTTATATTTACTGGGAAAACACAAAGAGTGTGGAGGACATCAGGAGATCATTGGGCAGGTCCACCAAGAAGTGCTCTCATCTTGCATGTTTGTGCCACTTTAGAGACTTAAAAAATAAAATATATATATTTATGCTTGACTTAGGAAAGGGAAATCAGGAGGGCCTGGAATGTGAAAGTCCCAAAGGAGGGTAAAACACAGACAAAAAAATTTTTAGATGGGTAGAGACGTGGCTGAAAATCCCATTTCACATTATACCTAAAAAAAACCACCCATAATGAAGAGGAGAGGACTAGGAAATGATTCCCCACTTTTCTTCTTTTTTTCAGGATGAGGGGTTTTTTTTTTGGTTTTTTTTTTTGATTGGTTGCTCTGGAGTTATCAGGCAGTAGGTTTAAAAGACAAGGAAAGGAAATGACTTTTCATAGCACGTAATTAAGCTGTGGAATGTATTCAGCAAGGCAGCCAAACCCCATAAATAGGTTCAAAAAGAGAATCAGAGTCAAGTTCAAGGAGGACAAACCCATCTGTAGCTGGGAAATTGGATATTCCAAGGTTAGGGAATCCCCAGAAGCAGCCAAGGTAGAGGGGGGAAGGATCACCCTGGGTATTTTTTTCCCCCTTGGGGAAATTTTTGCTTTTTTTTACCCCTCCTCTCACCCAACCTCCCATTTTGCAGTGATGGCTTTGGCATCCTTACGTCCCCCCTGGACTAGAGGACACGGGGATTAAAATACAAAAAAAAAAAACCCCAAAATTTCAAAGGACATTTTCAGAAAGATGATGGGATGATCCGATTTCTTTCCTTCTTATCAGAGCAAGTTCTGGCTCCCGATCCAAACTTCACAGCATGAACATGAGCTATGTGTTATCTCCCTTTAAACTCCACCCCCCCAAAAAAAAAAAAAAAATTAATAAAATAAAGAGTTTAAAAGCTGGCAGCCAGCAGATAACACCACCAGGCTGAGATGAATCAAGTATCTGCATAAAAATTGGGTTGACCTCAAGCTTCTCAATTTTAGCCCTGGGTCCCTCTGATCCCCTATCTCACCATACACCAATTAATGACTTTTTTTTTTTTTTTTTTTTAGCTTGTTGGCTGCTTTCAACCAAGCTGGAGAGGTCAAGGTCTTGAGGGCATCAGCCTGGAAGAAGTTTTACTGTAAAGGAAAGAGGATGGCTGAGGACAGAAGGACTTAAATGGTATTTTTTTTTTTTTTTTTTTTTGCTGAGGACTGGAAAATTCAGGGTGGAAGAGAGAGATGGAGGGTACCACGGGATGGGCCAAAGAGGGAAAAAAAGCAGGAATTCCTGGAGAAGGGGATGGGACCTTCAGGATGCACCCAAGCCTGCTCTCCAGGATGCATCCCCACACTTTGGTTTGGAAGAAACTTGAATTACTGAAGGAATTTCCATTCACTGTGGACCAGAAGTTCCACCAGCCCTGGAGAAGAATTTTATTATCAAGTATCCAATGTTGACTTTTTTTTTTTTAAAATCCCTGAGACCACATGGGTTTCCAGTCCAACCAGATCCAAACCAGTGGATCCAAACCACATCTTTCCAGCCAAACCAACTCAACAAGAACTCCTCCTGCTGACTTCTCTTACTCATTGGTCACCTGGAGATGCCCCAGCCCTGAGGTTTGAGGAGCAGTTTCGGGGCAGGCAGAGTTGGTTTCCCAGGGTGGCTCTTGCCCAACATTTGAGGTGGGACTGGTGGAGGTGCTGGGTGAAGCTGCATCTCCTCAAACCCATGGTTTCCATCTCTAGGATGGGTCATTTGGGATGGTGGCTTCATCTGTGTTGGCACCGTTGCCATCTGTGGCTCCCTACGGCAGGTCAAGACATGAGTCCAGCTTTGGTGCCAGGGTTTTATTCACAAAACCTGAATTTTTAGTGCTGGGGTTTTTAAGGAGTTCACCTGAAGATAAACTGACCACTGTGGACGTGCCAACACTGACTTAAAAAAAAATTAATTAAAAAAAGAGTCTTTTTTTTTTTTTTTTTTTTTGCGATTCCCATCGAAATATTCAGGGGAATGATGATTAATGTGGTATTAATAGCAATAATCTCTTCACCACACTGGAAGTGGAACACTTTGAACTTTAAGCCACTTGCCAAGAGACTCTGAACACCCCCATGACTGAAGGCAAAAATTTACCACCCCCAGCCCCAAAAATTTCTGAAAAAAAAAAAAAAAAAAAAAAGAAAAAGCTGCATCCTGCAGCTCTCCAGAGCCCTGTTTTTCACTTCCAAAATGGTGAAAACAACATCAGGAGCTGTATCTCAAACACTCAGAGCTGAGCTCCCAGCCAGCCAAAGCCTATAAAAATATTGGCAAGAATATTATTATTTATTTTACCCCCCCCAAATTCCCCATGGCTGTGATGTTGCCTTGGTGGAGAGACTCATGCAAGCAAAGATGATGTGGGGACATCCTTGCTGCAGCTGGGGCTTTATTTTCTTGCCTGTTTTTGGATGTTTTATTCCACTTTTAGTGTGCTCCCAAGGTAAAGCTGGATGTCCCTCCCTTCCAGTGGTCCCAGGGTTCATCAATCCTGTCCTGGGGGTCTTTTTAGACCAGATCTGCTGAAATCTGGTCTGGTTGGAGATGTCCCTGCTGAAGACCTTCAGAGGGACCTTCCAACCAAACCCTTCTATGGAATTGTCTATGAAATGGAATTCTATGAAATTGTCAGGGTTGGATGAGGAGGAATGGTTTCAGACTTCAAGAGGGGAGACTGAGGTGAGATCTTGGGGAGAAATTCTTTGGTGTGAGGGTGGTGAGACCCTGGTTGCCCCCAGAAGCTGTGGCTGCCCCATCCCTGGAAATGTTGAAGGTTGGATGGGGCTTGGAGACATCCAGGATAGTAGGAGATGTCCCATGGTAGGGTGTGGGACTGGATGATCTTTAAAGTCCTTTCCAACCCCAAATATTCCATGGTTCTAAAACTAAAAGTTGTTTTCAAAAAAAAAAAAAAAAAAAAAGGAGGAAAAAATAAAATAAAATAAAAGAACCCAAATCTGCTTCAGGGCGAAGAGAAATGGACAAACTCCAAGATCCACAACGTGGGTGGAGGACTGATAAGGAAGAAATATTTTGTGATGAGGGTGGTGAGACCTGGGCCCAGGTTGCCCAGGGAGGTGGGAGATGCCTCATCCCTGGAAAAATCCAAGGCCAGATTGGATGGGACTCAGAAACCTGATCTGCTTGGAGAGGTCCCTGGCCATGGCAGAGGGGTTGGAGTCGATGACCTCCAAAGGTCCCTTCCAACCCAAACCCCTTGATTCCATGATTCTGTGACTGATATCCTTGAGCTGTGGGGACAAGAGGATCAGCATCCCTAAGGATGTGGGCCAGGTCCTATTTTGAGGGAAAAAAAGCTGAGTTAGGGGCAAAGCTCTCATCTGGCAGCTGGGCAGGCAGTGAGGTTGAGGAGGAGGAAGGAATTCCTGCACAGATGGTGGCAGCTGCTGAATCCCAACCCTCCTCACCATGTGTTGAACTCACCCTGTCCTTCAGCTCCTACTTTGCAACTCACTGATAAAGGAAAACTTCACGTTGATGCAGCTGTAATTTTAATTTGAGCCATTCCTGATGGGGGGGAAAAAAGATTTTTCCTTCAAAACTGCACATGGTGAAGCCTGGATGGGAATTAAAAAAAAAAAAAAGTGGATGGGGATTGCAAGCCCAAAGTGACAGCCTGACACTGGTGACCTTAAAAAAGGAGGAAATTGATGACCCTGCTCTTGTGTCTCATGTAAAAACCCAGGTCACCAAGAGGTCTGAAAACAGCAAAAAAAAAAATAATCCCCTCAAAGCAGTAAAAGTCTGTACTTCTTGGCTAATTCAAGCTCTGTGGGAGCAGAGGAGGTTAATGCCATCTTAGAGATGCAACACGAGGAACTTAAAAGCAGTTTACAGCTAACACACACCTGAAATATTTAATTTAATTTTTAATATTAAATTGTACACGGGGGCTTGGCCTCTTGTGAAAAATCTGTGATTCCACAAGAGCTCCCGTGGTGAACACCACCAGGAGGAAAAAGATTTGCTGGTGCTGGTGAGGAAGGAAAAATTGGCAGCAAAAGGGTGTTTTCAGGGATTTGCTAAACCAAGTTGTGGAAAGCAAGTCTGACAGCATGCCCTGTGCTTTTTCTTTTTTTTTTTTTTTTTATATAATATAATTTTTTTTTTTTTAAATACTTAAGAAACAGGAGGCCTGAGAAAGACCAGATCTGACATAGAAAGTAAAATATGTGCTGGGCTTTGCCAGAGTGAGATTAAACATTGGCACTGGGGTCAAGTGCCTGCCTCGCAAATACCAAGCAAGGTCATAAAGGGATTTTTTGTGGGTTTTTTTTTTTTTTTTTTCCTCCAGGAGCCAGGCAGAACGACTTTGTCTGAAGTCATGGCAGTGGCAGAGCAGGGCTGGAGGAGGCAGCTGCTTGTGAGCAGGTGACTGCTCCCATTTTTGAGGCCAAAAAGGAGCCACCTGTCATGGCCCTGACATCATTTTTGATTTCCCATGGCGGCTGCGCTGGGGACAAGGGGAGAAAGCCAAGGGTGAGGAGGAGGAGGGATGGTGACTTGGGATGACTCACAAGCAAACTTTGTTCCCTCAACTCCATTTAACCCCTTGCAGTTGGTGTTAAACCAACTGGATGAGTTTGACCCTAAAAAAAAAAAAAATTTAAAAATTAATCCCTGTGATGATTGGAGCAATTAGAGCCCGTAAGATGAGATGACCTCTCTGAATAACAGCAGAGGGATTGCCAGCAAAGAGCTTGCTCCCTCCCTGAATATCACATCACCTCTCCAATAGGAAGAAAAAAACATTAGGAAGCAACACCCCCCCTCCTCTTCCCGACAGTGATATTTATAGGATGAGGAGATAAAAACACGGAGTGTTCCTCGCTTCAAAGCAACGAGGAGACCAATCTCATTTAGCAAAAAGCATCCCACCCCCCACCCAAGCTGAGCAGCAGGGGAGAAGCTTGATACCAGCAGGTTGACCAAAAAAAAAAAAACAACCAAAAAACCCCAAAAACCAACAAAAAAAACCCTCACCAAAACCCAAAACTTTTGCAGAAAGCCTGGAGCAAAATTTACGACTGAGTTTCTCCTCTTCACCACTCACCCGCCCAAAGCTCCTAATTCTACCCCCACTATTTTTTTCTCACCTCCCCAAACAACAACACCAAAAAAACCCCAACAAAAACAAGATGGAAAAAACAAGACAGCCTGGATGGTTTCCCCCCAACACAAGCAGGGACGAAAACCCAATCCCTGGCCATATGTCCTGTGATGATAAATCATCCCGGCGTGCCCCGGCGCCAGAACCCGATCGCTCGGCACAGTTGGTGTGAAACCTGTCAGTCAGGCTGCCCTGGGTGATTTAAAAGTGACTTTAGAAAAGCAGGTTGTTCCCTGTCTCCCCCTTCCCACCACCAGAAGGATGTGGAGATGTTGGAACCAGTCCAGAGGAGGCCCCGGAGATGATGGGGAGGGTTGGAGCAACTCTGCTCCAGAGCCAGGATGAGAGAGTTGGGTTTGTTCATCCTGGAGAAGAGAAGGCTGAAAGGGGGGGACCTTCTGGTGGCCTTTCAGTATTTAAAGGGAGCCCCAAAAAGATGGGGACAAACTTTTAGCAGGACCTGTGGTGACAGGACAAGGGGTGATGGTTTTAAACTCAAGAGTTTCTTCCTAACGTCTGACTTCAATCTCCCTTCTTCCAGTTTGAAGTCATCACCCCTCATCCCATCACTTCAGGACCTTTTCCAAAGTCCCTCCCCAGCTTTCCTGGAGCTCCTTCAGGTAAAGTTCTCCCCATTGCAGCCTTCTCTTCTCCAGGCTGAACACCCCCAACTCTCTCCCCCTGGCTCCAGAGCTGCTCCAGCCCTCCCAGCATCTCCATGACCTCCTCTGGACTCTCTCCAACACCTCTGTGTCCTTCTGGTGCTGAGAACCCCAGAAATGGACTCAGAGGGGTTTCCCCCTTTGGGGAAAATCCCCTCCTTGGTCCTGGTGCTCATAGCAGTGGGGATACAGCCCAGGACATGGGTGGTTTCTGGGCTTCCAGCTCATGTTGAGTTTCTCCTCACCCAGCACTCCCAACTCCTCCTCCTCAGGGCTGCTCTCAATCCATGCTCCCCCCAACCTGTAATTGTTGGCTGGAATCAATGAAACCAAATATTCCTGCTCAACCCCAAACCCCAGTTCGTTTCTGAAACGATAACATCAGGCAAGCAAAGTGGATTAACCTGTTTGGATGAGAGATGGTACCAAAAAACAGTCCTGGATTCCTACCTCCAGCGTGCTCACCTCCTCACACCTAAAAGCCCCATGAATGAGGAAATACCTGAACAAAGTACCTGGAAACTGTTTTTATTACTTATACAACCAACTGTAAAGCAAGCACCAGGCTTCCAACCTTCTCCCTGTTCTCCATCAGTCCCACACCCCATCACTCTGCTTTTAGAGGAAGTCAACTGCCCACCCTCCCTCCAAAGAAAAAAAAAAAAAAAAAAGTGCTGGAGCAGAGCCAACCACCTCTTTTCAAAGACTTTCCACAAATGCTCTTGGATGAGGTGATAAAGTCAATTTTTATGAAGTGCACGCAGCAAAACCTGTGAGCAAAAACTGCACTTTCCTCTCTCTTAGGGAAAAATCTTAAGGATAAATTGAACCATCACAAGACAGATCTAAATAACCTTGGAACTTAAAAAAACCAGAATGCCAGAAATAAATTCTGTGTTTTTTCCTGCTTGCCCATGAACTAAAACTTGGATATTTAACTTTCAGAAATATATCAGGGAGGTCAGCAAACAACATTTCACCTGAAATTGCTACGTTCATCCAAAAATTGGGTAAAACCAACGATACGGAACCCAACGCTTTCGTGTTTCTCCAGTCCTTGGAACAACCTTTGGAAAAGGAAACCTGCCCAAAGAGCACAACCCCATCCTAAACCCAAAAACCCACCACGAGAAGAGAGACTTGGCAGGTGGGAGAGCATTTGCTCTTTCCAAGAAGCAGAAGCAGTGGATTCCTAAGGCTCACACCCTTGGACAGGGAAATGTGGCAACCATAGGATAGTCCTCAAAACTTGGCCTGGATGGTCAGGTTGGATGAGGAATGCTGCTCCCTGCTAAAAATCTCAAATGTTGATATCTCAGGAGCTTCCCAGAGGCCCCTGTGTATGAGAGAAAAGGAAATTTCCATGTCCAAACTGGAGGAAAAAAAAAAAAAAAAAAAAAAAAAAAAAAAGAGGAAGAAATTTAAGAGGGGAACACAGCAAATTTTCAAATTTTTCTACAACTGGGGAAAATTATCTTCCCCAAAAAACCACCAAACCTCAAAATAAAACCCCAATGAAAGATGATGGACACCACCACCACCACCTTCTCAAAGCCTCAGTTCTTACCCTAGATGGGAGATGGAAAACTTGCAGCACAGGAGTTCCAGGCCAATCAATGCCACGTTTCCCTGTCAAGGCCAGGTTGGATGGAGCTTGGAGCAACCTGGGCTGGTGGGAGGTGTCCCTGCCCATTCAGAGGGTTTGGAACTCTATGATCTTTTTCCAACCCAACCCATTACATGATCCTATGACTCCTCCATGTACCCCTCTGTTCTGTCCCCTTGGAGCTGGGGGTATCTCCTTGTGGAATATCAAGGCTCCAACCACACCAAGGACATAATGAAACCTTCTCTAGGAGATGAAACCTTCTCCTCCAAGAGATGAAACCTTTTCCTCCAAGGGATGAAACCTTTTCCTCCAAGAGATGAAACCTTTTCCTCCAAGAGATGAAACCTTTTTCTCCAAGAGATGAAACCTTTTCCTCCAAGAGATGAAACCTTTTTCTCCAAGAGATGAAACCTTTTCCTCTAAGAGATGAAACCTTTTTCTCCAAGGGATGAAACCTTTTCCTCTAAGAGATGAAACCCTCTCCTCCAAGAGATGAAACCTTTTCCTCTAAGAGATGAAACCCTCTCCTCCAAGAGATGAAACCTTTTCCTCTAAGAGATGCTCCACAGCTTCTGAAGCAAGGCAGGAGAAGAGGTTGAAGTGTTTCAGTTCTGCTTTAAACCTCAGACATCCATGAAGCCTCCAAGACCCAAGAAGGTGGCTGGGTGAGCCCAGCAGTGGGTGTTTCACCAAAGCTGCATCCTCAGACCCAGCTGCTGACATCATTTATGGAGACTTTGTGCTCAACCCATTCAAAAGTGTTGCTTGAATCAACCAGGCATGTAAAAATTGAGTGTTTGACACCTCAAAGGATCAAAATTCTTCAGAGGTTTTGCTGCGTTATTTCCAAGTAGGGGAAAAAAAATAAAATAAATGCAGAAACCTGCCATTAAAATCCCCTTCTCCAGAGTCTGGAAGTGGGCTGGTGCATCACCATAACTACAGAACTATTTGTCAACAGCCACACACTGGTTTCAAAATGACAGACTGCTAGCAGCTTGCTTTTGTTCCTCCTCCTCCTCCTCCTCCCAAATTCTAGGAGAGCTACAGCCGAGATCAACGAGCGCCGCTTTGCTAATTTGGTACTAAAACAAAAGGCAAAAAGAAAGGAAAAAAAAAAAAAAGAGGCCTCAAACCTCCTGGCTTTTTCATTCAGCTTGAGCTATTCGAGGTTTTCTTAGTTTGCTGCCAGCTCTGCCTGCTGCTGGGCACCCTCAGAAAGAAAGTGTTCCCTGCATCCCGCTGAGCAAAAGCGATGCTGAGGTTGTCAGAGCCCTGAAAATCACCCATGAGGCTACAGAACTATAGAATCACACACTGGGTTGGGTTGGAAGGGACCTTACAGATCATCTAGTCCCAACCTCCCAACACCTCTGTCCTGGTTTGAGCCAGGATAAAGGGGATTTTCTGTCTTGGACTTTTGCTTTCAGCTGAGTCTCTTGGAAGGAGCTGCACTTGCTGAAATGAACAGCAAGTTTCTCAGGCAGTGGCTGCTGCTGGGACTGATCCCACTCGATGTTTAGAGTTCCAGCTGGAGAATGGGGTGCAGAACCAAGGCCACTGCTCAGCTCTGAGGAACATTTGGCCCTCTGCAAGGAGAAAAGGAGGCAAGAGGTCCCAGCTGCAGCCCTCCTTTGGGGAGGAACAGACAAGAGAAATGGCCAGAATTGACCAAACAGAGGATTCCATCCCATCCACCTCATCCTCAGGAGAAATTGGAGGGATCACCAGGGGCAAAGCCCTTCCTGCTTCCCCTTCTTCCCCTGTGCCTGTTTGCTTGGGCATCCTGGGAGGATTCCATCCCTTCCTCTGCCTGTGCTCCTGCTCCATGCCAGCCTGAATCTGTGTGTTCCTGCCTCCAGCTCCCCACTGCTGCTGAGCCCAGGAGTCCAGCCTGGACTTTCCCAGGGCTGCCCTGCAGCCTGGGTGGGGATGGGAGAGTTCTTGGGGGAAAGGGGGGAGGAACCTGGGATCCATTTTCCTGGATATTTGTAGAGATTTAGTCATTTTTCCTATTTCTCATTCCTGTTCCATTAAAGCTGTGTAGTTTCGTTTCCAACCCATCAGTCTCTCTCCCTTCTTCTCTCTCCTTTCTTTATCAGGGAGGGGAAGGGGATTAATAGAGAGCATCTGGTAATTGGTTTAATTGCCAGGGCAGTGTTAAACCCTGACAACCTCCCACCAGCCCAGGGTGCTCCAAGCCCCATCCAACCTTCAACACTTCCAGGCAGGGGGCAGCCACAGCTTCTCTGGGCAACCAGGGGCTCAGCACCCTCACCCCAAAGAATTTTTCCCTAATATCCAATCTAAATCTCCCCTTTTTCAGCTGGAAACCCTTCCCCCTCATCCTCTCCCTCCAGGCCCTTGTCCCAAGTCCCTCCCCCACTTTCCTGGAGCCCCTTCAGGTACTGGAAGGTGCTCCAAGTTCTCCTTGGAGGCTTCTCCTTTGCATGGATCTTCTCTGGCTACCACATCTCCTGCAGTAACTCATGCTGGACAAGAACTTGGTTTTCTTTTTAGAAGATGGGTGACATCCAGTGTTTTCCTCCAAGAAGGTGAATTCAAGGTGATCTTGGTGATTCACCACGATGGTGAACTGCTTTGACCCAAAAGGTGAGAAGCAAAACCCAACTCTGCTACAAAATTCCTGACTCCACGCCACAGAACTAAAGGCAAACACTTCTGAAATATAAAGCCTGAGGTTTTGATCCTACTGTAGGGCTAAAAAAAAAATGACATCACGCTGCCTCTCCAGTGATAAACATCATCTTTGGTGGGTCCTGATTTGTTCCAGTGAGGTCTCAGATAAGAAGGGCCCTCGTGGCAGGACATGTTATCATATAAGCCATTAATGAGAACAACGTTTAATTACCTTAATCCATTTAATAACATATTTTACTAAAATTAGCCAGATAAATTGCTCTGATAGTGCTGCTGGAGCTTAACCACGCTGAGATTCCTGGGATCTAAGCCACTTCTCTGAGTATCTGAAGAGACAACATAGCTTCTCGGGGTGGGAACGCAGAGGAATGTTTCCTCTGCAGCACCCATCAAGTTGGCAAGACACTCTTCTAATCTCCTGAAAACTCATCCAAACATTCCCTTGGTGGCTCACAACTGGTTTTTATTCTTCAGGAAGACAAAAGGAGAAAACTGAGCCCATGCCAAGTTTCATTTGCTCAGGTCTAAGAGCTCAAAGAGCCTCGATGAAGCTCCCCACAACAAGAGTTTCTGCTTTTGTTTATAGAGCACATACTGGCCAGCCCAGGGTAAAAAATGGAGTGAGTGTCTGGGCTGGGTTTCCAGAGAGGAACAGATTGGGCTGGAAAACACTCCAGTGCTGGGGTTTCATTTGCCAGTGAAGGATCTTGAAGCACATGGTGTGGAGGGGAGCCAGCTCCCCCAGACAGACGACTTGGGCAGCTGCCAGAACATCACTCAACACCCCACTGTTGGTCTTCTGGGTTGTTGGTTTTTTTTTTAATGTTTTTTTTTTAAATTTTTTAAATATTTTTTTTTTTGCTTGTTTTCTTCTGTTTTGTTTTTCTTTCCCAGGTTGTTCCCCAAACACTACTCTGCACCTCATCAGGGGTCACGTTGTGGTTCAACTGAGGTTGCAGCCCAGCATCAATCTCTGCTTTTCCTTTGCTGTTGCACTGACAGGGAGCAACCAAAAGAAAAAAACCAAAAACAAGCCAGAAAACCCAGCTTAAATCTTTGCAGCTCCATGACATTTCCATCTTTTATCAGGCTAAGCTTTGTTTCTAGCAGCAAGGACACTGCCATGCAGGAGAACCTGGTTGCATCACCTGGAAGATGGACTTGAAGAGGGCATTGAGGTCTTCAACAGATTTCCCATCATCACAAGAGAATTTTCCCAGCCACGCAGCAGAGAGCTGAGGACATGAAGGGAACTTAGAAGATGATCAGCATGACAGGATCTGGCTGAACAACCTCTCTTGGTCACCGTGAGAAGAACCAGAGCTGCTGAAGCCTGGGGTGTTCTCAGCCTCCAGAGTTTTTTGCAGGCAGGCACAGCTCCTGGCTTCAGCTCAGCTCATGCCCAGCAGGCAGTCAATCCAAAACTCTGAAAAATGGTGTCCTACTGGTTGTTCCCAGCATCTTGTCCTGACTTGTCAGGCTTCCCCCACAATTTATGCCTGCTCTTTGCCATCCCCTCAAAGCCACAGCCTTCCAGATCAAGTTTAACTCTTTAGGAATCACACAGGGGAAGATGTAAATGGGCACACAGACACTTCACAGAGTCATTGAATGGCTTGGCTTGGAGGAACCTTCAAGAACAACAACCCCCCCCTTGCCATGGGCCCCATCCAACCTCCCACCAGCCCCATCCAACCTGATCTTCAATATTTCCAGGGATGGGGCAACCAAAACTTCTCTGGGCAACCAGGGTCAGGGTCTCACCACCCTCCCACCAAATAATTTCTCCCTAATACCTCATTTCCACCTCCCCTCTTGCAGCTGCAAACCATTCCACCCCCCCTCATCCTATCCCTCCATACCCTTGCAAAAAGCCCCTCTCCAGAAGGACTTTCAGAAGGATTTTTCTAGCAAGGCAAATGCTCAACTTCAACAGAGTTCTCCCTCAGGCTCCTCACTGGGGAAGAAGTCCTGCATCCCCATCACACCTTTCCTTCCAGCATCTTTTTCAGACAACCCGTGGGAAGGCAGCTGAGCTCTGGCAAAGGTTTTGCCAGGAAGCCAAAACATCCCTGGCTCTGCTTTCCTCACATCCCATGGTTACTTTGCTGGATTTTTTCACCTAGTGCCATCATTTTATTGTCTGTTTCTCCTGGTCCTACAGCAGCAGGAGCAAACCTGGTGGTTTCTGGTCAAGTCCATAGACTCATTGAATGGTTTGGGTTGGAAGGGACCTCTGAAGGTCCCCAAATCCAACCCCCCTGCAATGAGCAGGGACATCTTCAACCAAATCAGGTTGCTCAGAGCCCCGTCCAACCTGGCCTGGAATGTTTCCAGGGATGGGGCTTCTGCCACCTCTCTGGGCAACCTGGGCCATGGTTTCACTACCTCAGTGTAAAAAATTTCTTCCTTAGATGTACTCTAAATCTCACCTCTTTGAGTTTAAAACCATCACCCTTTGTCCTACTGCAAAAGCCCTACCAAAAATTCTGTCCCCATCTCTAAGTCCCCTGTAATTATTGAAAGGCCACAAGAAGGTCTCCCTGGAGCTTTCTCTAGGCTGAAGAACCCCAGCTCCCTCAGCCTTCCCTCATGGCAGAGGTGTATTAAAATTCTTCTCCTTATTTTTGTGGCCAAGTGATCCCATCTATCCTGAAATAAAAAAAATAAAAAAAATAAAAAGGATTTTCTGGCAGGGCTGTTACACCCATGGAGTGACATTTCTCCACACTGAAGTTATCAGCCCCAATATCTCATGACCAAACCTCATGAGCTGTAGAGAAAGAGCTCCCAAATCTCCCTAAAATGGGAGATTTTGAAAAAATTCACAAAATCTTTGCGAAAAAAAGAGAGAGCTGTCCACTACCTACCAGGAGGCTGAGCTGACACAAGTGCCAAAAAGATTTTATACATTTTTCTTGGAGAATTGCAAAGCAGGGAGAAAAAAAAAAAAATGACATGAAGACAGGTGAGGAAAGTGGTAGTGGTAGCTGAAGGTCTTTTAATTTCACTGTATTGCAGAAATAACTATATCTGACCTCCAGGGTTGCCACTGAAAAAAAACCAAAACCAACCGAAAACCCAGAAGATGGGGAGTTAGTTATTATAAAAAACATAATAAATTTGTTGCACAGCAATGCAGACTGATAAAAACTGAGTCTTTCCCCTTTATGAAGAGTCATTTCTCCCTGGCATAATGGAAAAAAAACCCATTTTTTTTTTTTCATATTTCACAAGGAAATATTTTACAGTCAAGCAGGGGCCCTGTGAAGCTGCAGAATCTGTGCTTGGGGGTTTTAAGACTGAGCTGTAAAAAGCCCTGGGCATACCAGATGAATTTGACACTGCCCCTGCTTCAAGGAGAAGTTCAGAAGGTCCAACCTGAACAATTTTTGTCCACAACATGGAGATGGTCTTAAAAAGGGGAAATGAGCAACAGCTCAGAGTAAGAGGAGAACAAAGCAGGAACTGCAGTTGAAAATGATGAAGGAAGGGAAGGGAGGGAAATGATGATCAAGAAGGGAGAGTTGAGGGTAAGAAACTGCAGAATCATTGAATAGTTTGGGTTGGAAGGCAATTTTCAAAGCCATTTATTCTAACCTCACCTGCAGTCAGCAGGAACATCTTCAACCAGCCCAGGTTGCTCTAAGCCCCATCCAACCTTCAACACTTCCAGGGATGGGGCAGCCACAGCTTCTGGGGGCAACCTGGGCACCCAGGGGCTCAGCACCCTCACCCCAAAGAGTTTCTTCCTAACATCTGACCTCATAGAACCCTCACAGACCTTCAAGATCCATCAAGTCCAACCAGCAGCCCTACACCACCTTCACCACTGAGAATCAAGGAAAGCAGGGATGGTTCCACCTCTGTTCTACTGAGCTGTCACTTGGGGCTGATCCTAGAATCTTGGAATCCTAGAATGAGATGGGTTGGAAGGGACCTTCAGTCCCACCCAGTGCCACCCCTGCCATGCCCAGGGACCCCTCTCCCAGCTCAGGGTGCTCCAAGCCCCATCCAACCTTCAACACTTCCAAGGATGGGGCAGCCACAGCTTCTGGGGGCAACCTGGGCAACCAGGGGCTCAGCACCCTCACCCCAAAGAATTTCTCCCTAATATCCAATCTAAATCTCCCCTCTTGCAGCTGGAAACCCTTCCTCCTCATGCCATCCCTCCAGGCCTTTGTCTCACGTCCCTCCCCAGCTTTCCTGGAGCCCCTTCAGGCACTGGAAGGTGCTCCAAGGTCTCCCCATTGCAGCCTTCTCTCCTTCTTCTCCTTCTCCTTCTCCTTCTCCTTCTCCTTCTCCTTCTCCTTCTCCTTCTCCTTCTCCTTCTCCTCCTTCTCCTTCTCCTTTTCTTCTCCTTCTCCTCCTTCTTTTCTCTTTTCTTTTCTCTTTTCTCTTTCTCTTTCTTTTTCTCCTTCTCCTTCTTCACCTTCTCCTCTCTTTTCTCTTTTCTTTTCTCTTCTCTTCTCTTTCTCTTTTCTCTTTTCTCTCCTTTTCTCTCTTTTTCTCCTTCTCCTTCTCCTTCTCCTTGTCCTTCTCCTTCTCCTTTCCTCTCCTCTTCTCCAGGCTGAACACCCCCAACTCTCTCCCCCTGGCTCCAGAGCTGCTCCAACCCTTCCATCTCCAAGGCCTCCTCTGAACTTGCTCCAAGAACTCCTAGAAAGCTGCAGCTCTGTGCTAGAAAGCATAATGGTAACCAGTGTTTCCAGAACAATTTCTCCAGCCTTTGGATGACGGGAACTCTCATACCCTGGTAAACTTCCAGGATTCTCCAGGTTGTTTAATCCTTAATGTTCTGCAGCTTCATTATGCAACCACATGCAAAACACTTCCTTTTAGCCTCCCTTTCCCTCTGCTTTTTGTGGTTTAGACATTCCAGAAGAAGGCAAGAAGGGTAGTGAAGACCTGACCAGGCTCATGCCCTGGTGTCTCCTGGCCAAGGAAAGCCCAATTCACCTTCGTGTCAAGCCCAGGCATGAAAGAAACCCTCCCAAATTAATTCCAAATGCCTATGGACCAGCACTGAAGGCACCTGCACATCTTCAGGGTGCACTCACAGTTTATTCTAATAAACTGCTGAAATCTTTCTAGTTATATCTCAGCAGCAAGTGCCTGAGATACTTCAAAAGATTGGACATGCTCATGACCCTCTCTTCTCCACCACTGCTTCTTCTGTGGCTGCAGCAGGGATGAAAAGGAACATGTTTAGAAGCAGCCAGAAAAAAAAAAAAAAAAAAGCTGAAATCCACAAGTTTGGGTTTTTTTTTTTTGGCCATGGTTTGCTGCCTGGAAAGGCAGCTCAGTGCTTCCCACGATGGTCTTTCAAGTCTTCAGGTCCAGAAGTGTGTGACACCAAGAGGTGTCTTGCCTTCAGACAAGAAAAAATGTGCATCTGCCTTTGTGCAAGAGCTGCAGAGCAGCATTTTTATGGAGATGCAGCTGAGGCAGCAGCCATCAGGTGCTGGAGAACAAAGTCTCCGAGCAGTGGCAAGACTTTCAAGTTGTCCTTCTGGGTTTTTTTGTAGGTGATCCATCCCAGGAACTGCTTGTTCTGGTTGGGAAGCCCATGTGGAAGAGGAGAGATGTAAAGCAGTAACTTCTGGAGAAGATGAGAGCAGAACACAGACCTAAGCAAAGGTTGACTAAATGTCATCATTTCTTCCTCTGGTGCCAGTGCTGCAACCAGAGGTGGAGAAGAAGAAGCTACAGGGACAATGGATGGAGCCCTTCATGCCACTTGGAGGAACCAGTTCCTGTTCTTTGCTTCTCCCCATTAGCACAGCACTAACTACTTCAGAATAGACCTATTAAGGGATCTCAACATGTCTTAAGGCACTACAACACCTCCTCCCTTTTTCCACGAAGCTCTTTTGCCACATTTAATGGTGTTTGACACTGCTTGAGGTTCTCAGGGAACCTTGGTCCATCTACAGGAAGCTCAAACCACTTCATCAGTCATTATCATAGAATCCCAAACTGGTTTGGGTTGGAAGAGACCTTAAAGACCACCTAGTTCCAACCCCCCTGCCATGGAGAGGGACACATCCCACTAGAACAAGTTGCTCCAAGATTTCTAATTTCTGACCTTGCCATAGGATGGGCACACACTGCATCTGTGTATATAGAATTCCAGACTGGTTTGGATTGGAAAGGACCTTAAAGATCATCTAATCCAACCCCTAGCAATGATCAGGAAGATCTTCCAACACCCCAGGTTGCTCCAAGCCCCATCCAGCCTTCAACACTTCCAGAGATAGAACATCTGCAGCTTCTCTGGGTAACCTGGGTCAGTCTCTCACCACTCTCATTATGAAGAATTTCTTCCTAATGTCTCACCTAAATCTACCCTCTTATACCCAAAACAACCAAGGAGAAAGAGATGCTGGTCCCCCACACCACTCAAGACACATCAACCCTCACAGGACCTTTTCTGCATGGTCTAAAGAGACTAAAGCCACTCTGTCAGGGGTCCAGGCTCAACCTGTCCACCCCAGATGCTCTCAAGAAGATGTTGCAGGCAAATTTAGATCTGGCAGAGGAGGGACACGGTGGCAGCAGCAGGTTTACCATCCCCTGGTTGCCTTCCATCATTCCCCACTTGCTCCTCTAAGGAAGCTTCACCACCATGTGTGGCAGGCTGGAGTTTATCTCAATTACTGCAGCCACTGCAGGAGGAGAAACTGGGTTAACCAGATCCCCAAGGAAAAGAGCCAGCAGCTGACAGTGAAATGAGTATCTTAAAAAAAAAAAGAAAAAAAAAAAGGTAATCATCTCACGTGCCACAACCGAAAACTTAAAACTCCCTGCTTTAAAATCCTACTGTTTTCTTAGGAAAAGATTTCTTCCCATTTGGAACGGGCTAGTGAAAAAAAAAACCAAACAGCCTAATAAAATCTGATCTCTGTTCAAATATTCGAGCCCAGTTTCTAATTCAAATATTCTGTTCAAGGTATTTGGACCTAGTTGTCCACCAGATGAGAAGAACAGAGCAGCATGGACATCAGCTGCAGGTGAAGGCTGCCTGGATGCCAACCCTGATTTGAAGGGCAAGGGACAGAAAGTTATGAAACAAACTACCCACAGAAGTGAAATCTCTTTTCCAGGTCCCCAAATTTCTGTCACCACATGATCCAGGTCCATTTTTTCCCATCTGATCCCTTCCACTGTGGGCTATTCTATGCTTCTATGCCAGGACAAGAGTTTCAAGCTGAAAGAGAGAAGATTTAGGTTGGAAATTGGAAGGAATTCTTTGCAAGGTGGTGAGACCCTGGCCCAGGTTTCCCAGAGAAGCTGTGGATGCCCCATCACAGGAAGTGTTGAAGATGAGGTTGGATGGGGCTTGGAGCAACCTGGTCTAATGGAAATCATCACTGCCCATGGCAAGGGGGTGGGACCAGATGGTTTTTAAAGTCCCTTACAACCCAAACTATTTGATAATTCTACGATTTGCCATAAATTATAATTTATTTTTTTTTTAAGAACTGCATCTGAACTTCACCATCTCTCTCTTTCAAACAACACGAGGTTAAATTATGCTTGGAGGAAGCAGGGATCTTCTGGATTTTCTGCATCACCAACAAGTAAATCCCTTGCATCAAGTAACAGCCCCATCCTGCAGTTAGGGAACCAGTTTTGTGCACGCTGGCTGGCCACAAAGCTAGCTTCTAATTTCTCCCTCTGACATTTTGATCTCCTGAGTCACTATCTAATTGATAATTCTGCCCTATCATTTCCCCCTTCTTCCTGATCACGGCGTTTACCACCATCATTACCCAGGCTGTTTTTTGCTTTCTGCATCAGGCTGCTTTTAATTGTCACAGCCTTCTCTTTTAAATGCTTTAAAGCCATTTATTTTTAGTGTTTTTTTTTTTTTTTTTTCTCCAGCTGTCCTAGGCACCCAACTAATGAACCCAACCTGCTGCCTGCTGGGCTTGCTCACCAAACACCTGAGCAGCTCCTCCTTGACTGATCAGCTCCTGCCTCCTAATCCATCCCCAGGAAGTCTTGTAGGATTCCCAAGGACTAAGGAGGTAATTTAGCTATAGTTTAAATATTCTAAGGATAACCAGGTGCCTCTGGCAAGTCCTGGGGGATGTGGCAACTGAGACTCTTTGCCTGCATGCTGCGGATGGAACCGGTGTCTTCCAAGGCACCAAAATCTCAGGTTAAGGCAGCAGCCCAGCAGACAAGCAAATGCTCACTTAGGACTTCTGAGGATGCCCCCAGCCAACCCCCTGTTTCTCTCTTTGCTACGAGTCCTCTCCAATTTGCTGTTGCAATTAAATCAACCATTTTTGGTTTGTTGGGGCGGGGGGAGACGGGTGATGGAGGCGATTTTAGCTCCTTTGGCAAAACCAGCTGCTAAAGAAAGCCTAAAGAATGTGGTTTTGGTGTAAATTATTTTTGTGTGTGTTCTGTTTGTTTCTTTGTTTTCAAAGGAGGAGGCTGGGGGATACCCTCCCTCCCCCAACAAAGTTTGCTCCCTGCTGCTTGCTTAGCTCAGCTCCGACTCTCACCCACCCCTAAACCTCCCACTGGGGAATAGCATTTTTCTGGCTCCTCAGCCTCGCCCATGGGGCTAATTAATATTCCTTAAGCACCACACCCCTAATTACAATAGACTAAGAGAGCACAGAAGTGCTTTGGTCTCCCAAGTTTGACTCACATTTTTTTTTTCCCCCTGCAAATTTACATTCTGCAGGATCCCCATTAAGCCCATGTTTGTAATTACGGCACCAAACCCCTCTCTTGATTAAGAGTGCCAAATAAAAACCTTAAATTAATAAAAAAACCTGAAATTAAGAGGACAAAACAAACAAACAAACAAAAAAAAGCACAAAAAGAGCTCATTCCTCTGGTCCTGCAGCCCAAGCACCTCACCAAGAAAAACATTCCTTCTCCGAAGCAAAGGATGCCACGTCCCAGACAGTGACACACACACAGCCCCTGCAGTGCAGGAGCTTGAAGAGGAGATGAAAGCTTGCCTCATTAGAATAAATTAGGGTAGAGCAGATTGAGCAATGCTGGGAAGGACCTGGGGCTGGGCAGAGCTTGTATGGCCCTTTTCAGAAGACCACGTGTGGATGGGTGATGCCTCCAGGACCGTCACCCGTGGCCCTTGACCGCATCCGCCGTCTGCGCGGCGATGGGAACAGAGCTGGCACTGTTCCTCTCAGCCCTTCTGAGTGCTTGTGAGGATGGAAAAAAGAGCAATAAAGGGCAAGGCTGTCCCTCTCCCTGCCAGGGGAAGTGTTTAATATTCCCTAACTACTTCTGAAGTTTGCTTTTGCCCGTCGGTGGTTGTTGTCTACAAGGAGTCGGCCATGTGAGCGCGAGGCGAACGAAGGAGTTTTTGACATTCTGTTACTTCACTTAAAGCACAGAAACCTAAACTGTGAACCTAATCAAAACACACAAAAAAAAACCCCAAATAAACAAAAAAACCCCCAATACAAACGCCAACCCACTAAATAATCAGCAAATCAGGCAACTTTTTGCTTTGTGAGGTTTTTGGCACGGTGGTGAAGCTGGGTCCAGAAGCCCACCAGCCTCTGCTGTCAAAACTGCTGACAAATTTCCATCTGCCCAAGGAAAGAGACTCTGGATGACCTCTCCCTCCATCATTCCTGCTCTCTCACAAGGCTTTACAGCTGGATTGTTGACAAAGAGGGAAGCCCATGAATTCCAGCCAGCTCTGGCTACCAGCAGTGTGGCACCAGGTAGCCTTTGGGGCGGCACCAAAGCAAGAGAAGACGAGTTTCAACGGGGGTCATTTTTATCCTCTACAGCTTCCCAAGAAGCCTGACAGAACCCAGCGAAGCAGAAGAAGAGAAAAAAAGTCAAATTCACCCTTTTCAAACCTGCTATCAGTGCCACCAGCCACGGGAGGTTCTTGTATCTACAAGCCTGATGCCCACCTCCTTCCACGGAGACGTCCCGTCATCTCCTCATCTGCCATCTCACATCATCCCTCCGGGGCTGAGTCTTCAGGGCCAATCTTCTCCTTTTCTTTTTCCTTTTGCTTGACGCCGCGGCATCCAGCTGAAGGGTCTAATTTGGGGTGCTTTTTTGTTTTCTTTTTTTTTTTTTTTTTTTTTTTTTGTATTTTTTGCAGGCAGGCTGCGAACGCCAGCCCGTCGCCTGCCTCCCCGAGGAGAGCAGAGAGTGGGCAGGCAATCTCCAGAGGGCCTGGCAGAGAGCCCTCCCCTCCCAAGCCGTGTGGGTGATGGCACTGCCCTCCCCAATCCAACCTCCCCCGGGGTTTTGCAAGAGAAAGAAGCCACAGAGGAGCTGAGTGTTGGAGCCAGACGGCTTCTTTCAGAAGAGCTTAATTAGTTGGGCTCCTAAATACGTGACGCTGAGATGGGAAACAAGGGGTTGCTTTTTTTTTGTTGTTGTTGGGTTTGGTTGAGCTTCTATAATTTTTTTATATTTTTTTTTGTGCTGAAAGTTTGCAACCTGCCCACTTTAGAGCCCACTTCACAATACTGAGCCTGCTCACAAAGAACCTGAGCAGAGTAATTACGAGCAGGAGGAGACCGCCCAGCAGCCGCACGAGTTATTTCCCCCACGCTTTCTTCCAGAGCCCTAATCCTGATGCTTGAAGATGGCAGGACCTGCCTCAGAGCTGCCTTATTTCAGAGAAAAAAATTAAAAAAAAAAAAAAAAAAAAAAAAGGAAATAAAAAAGAAAAAGGGGGAAGTGTGAGCTCATTTATTAATTTGGTAATAGCAGGTGGCTTGCAAAGGGGATGAAGAATTGTCCTGTTTCAAAAGAAAGACAAAAAGAGACCTGACACAGGCAGAAGTTCTTCTGCCAAGCTAAACAAAGCAAAACCCCACTCATGGCCAAACAGAAGCAGTTTGGAAAAGCCCAGAACAGCCTCAGGTGGAGGGTGAAATCAACCCGAGATCTTGAGATCCCACATATTAAATATCTCGGGCAAAGCAGTCAAGAAGTGAGGCTGTGTAATCCATTTTTAATGCTCCGTGCTCTCCTCCCCAATGTCATCTTCTGCCTAAAAAAAGAATATTTCCTGAGTAACAAATTACCCCGAGTAGTTTAATATTAAAGAAAAATTACAACGGAGGAGGGATCCTGAGTGTAATGAGTCTCCCAGCTAGACGTGCCCATTTCATAAATGAGTTATTTTCTACTGATTGCTTTTAGGACTGCTGCAAGAAGCTCTTTTATTCTTTCAAGTCAGAGGCCTGGGTTAGATACCATGGCCTGGCATCTCCTCTTTAAAAGCCACTGGTTTTATTTTCCTTTTCTCACTCAGTGACATTTCTTCACCCTACCTCGCCCTCATCTCCTGAACCATGGCCACCAACCTGCTGCCATCAAACCAACCTTCTCCTCCTAAAATCAATCAGTATTTTAGCAGGGCCTGTAGACTAAAAACAGGGTAGAAATTCTTTATGCTAAAGGTGGTGAAACACTGGCCCAGATTGCCAGAGAGGAAGCCCCATCCCTGGAAACATTCAAGGTCAGGTTGATGGAGCTCTGAGCAACCTCACCTTGTTGAAAATGTCTCTGCTCTGGTGTTGGACTGGATGGCCTTCAAAGGTCCCTTCCAACCCAAACTATTCAGGGCTTTGGGGAACCTGATCTGGTGGGAGATTTCCCTGCTTGCTGCAGAATTAGATGATCTTTGAAGGTTCCTTCCAGCCCATGCTGTGATTTTCCATCCACCATGATCCCAAAAGCTAACTCTGTAAAGAGCAGCTTGTGATAGAACCATCAAGTCACAGACTGGTTGGGAAGGGACCCTGAAGATCATCCAATTCCAGGGCAGGGACACCTCCCCCAGCCCAGGATGCTCCAAGCCCCATCCAACCTTCAACATTTTAAGGGATGGGGCAGCCACAGCTTCTCTGGGCAACCTGGGCCAGGGGTTCAGCACCCTCACAGCAAAAAATTTCTCAGGTCTCATCTCTATCTTTCAGCTTATTTGCTCTTCTGAGCCTAAAGTTGGAGATGATGGTGATACCATGGTGCTACTCCTGCCTTGCTGGTTTTTTTTTTGTTTTGTTTTTTTTTTTTAATGTAAAAATAAACCCAAAACCAAACAATCCCACGATGGTACCACAACCACTACAGATTTTTGGCTTCTTTCCTCCTGTGGGCAGCATCAGGTGGGGTTCTCAATAGCTTAAAACCACTGGGGGTAAGTTCTGTCTCATTTTATGCAGCATCAATTGCCCACCCTTTCCCTCTTTAGGGCCACATCTCAGCTTTGCAGAGTTCAAGAATGTGTCATTTACTTTGCCAAGTCCTGCCAAGATTTATTTCAGTTGGGCTCTGATTAGGCCACATGAGTTCTTAACACTTAAAGACTGTTCTTGAAACCACTAGACTGCCTCCAGCTGTCTTCAGCTCACCAAGCAACTTGGAGAAAGTCTCTCTGGATAATGTCTTTGTTTCCCAAACAGTCCAACTGGGAAAAGCCTGACCTACTTGGCAGGAGCGTGGTGGAGAGCCTGTGCTCTTTTTTATTTTTTCCCCTTTTTTTAATGATTTAAGAAAACTCAAATGTGAGGCACTGGAGAGAGGCGAATTCCACAAAGTCATTAAAAAGTCCCAGTTTCCAGGGAAAGCTGGAAAGGCAGTTATCAGTGGTTTCCCTCAAACCCAAAATCCCCTCTTATCAATTTGTTGGATTTCAACAAACTTTTCACAGTTGCCAAACGGAGGTTTGTAGAAGAGGATCCCAAATAAAAGGGGGAACTGCTGCAACCTGCAGCCAGGCTGGGATGAATGTTTCCTCAAAGGCAAGAGACTGTCCTCTCAGATAAAGGTCAGGGATCCTGAATTTAATTGTGCTGGGGAATGCAGATGGAGCCTCACACCTCTCCTTTCATCATGGGCTTCCACATCCCAAACTTGTTGAGGTATCTCAAGACCTCTGAGTGTAAGAATGACAGATTGTACCTTTCTAGAGCCACCATCAAAAGTGCCTGAGTGCAGCAGACTGCCCCAAGGTAAGAAAAAAGGCAGATCTAGAGGCTACTCCTTTCTGGTCCTTCCTAAAGAGTTGGGCTTGATGAGCCTGAAGGTATTTACCAACCCAAATGAGAGAGGAGAGGAGAGAGGAGAGGAGAGGAGAGGAGAGAGGAGAGGAGAAGGAGAGGGAGAAGGAGAAGGAGAAGGAGAAGGAGAAGGAGAAGGAGAAGGAGAAGGAGAAGGAGAAGGAGAAGGAGAAGCAGAGGAGAGGAGAGGAGAGGAGAGGAGAGGAGAGGAGAGGAGAGGAGAGGAGAGGAGAGGAGAGGAGAGGAGAGGAGAGGAGAGGAGAGGAGAGGAGAGGAGAGAGAAGAGGAGAGAAGAGAGAGAAGAGAAGAGAAGAGAAGAGAAGAGAAGAGAAGAGAAGAGAAGAGAAAGAGAAGAGAAGAGAAGAGAAGAGAAGAGAAGAGAAGAGAAGAGAAGAGAAGAGAAGAGAAAGAGAAGAGAAGAGAAGAGAAGAGAAGAGAAGAGAAGAGAAGAGAAGAGAAGAGAAGAGAAGAGAAGAGAAGAGAAGAGAAGAGAAGAGAAGAGGAGAAGAAAAAAGAGGACTTACAGTGGGCATCTAACCTAAATAAACCACAACTGAAGAGCAGCAGTGGATTTGTGCAAAGTGAAGCCTGTTCCTACCACAATGCTGTAGGACTTCATGAAGATTTGCTGTTCTTTTGCCAGAAGCAGAGCTAAGTCTGCTCACTCCCTGCATGGAGATTTAGTTCTGCTCCATCTCATTGGCCACCAAAGGCAATGACTGAGGTTTGCAGAGTGTCCTCTCTGCCTCTCCCCCTTGTCCCACGCACTGGGGATGCTCGAGCTCTCCTCTGCCTGTGTTGAAAGTTTAAAAAAAAAAAAAAAAAAAAGGGCTGTTTGTTCCCACATGGTGATGGCATTCAGCTTCAGGGCTGGACCCTCTGTGCAGGGGCTGGAGCAGACAAAGGCTGAGCCAAGGCTCCAAGCTTGTTGCCAGCACCCAGCCTGACCTTGTTTGAGTTCACCCTCCCCTGACTTGGAAAAGTTTGGCTGTGCTGAACATCATCTGCATGATGTGCACTGACACTTTCCTGGGGGGAGAAAACCTCCCCCCCCCAAAAAGCCCCAAACAAAACATCAAACCAAACCAAAAACCAGCAACAAATGGGAGGATTTCAGGCATCCAGTTCCAACTCATGTTCAAGGAGAAGCTCAACATGAGGCTCGTGCAGCTCAGAAAGCCAACTCTATCCTAGGAGGCATCAAGGCGGATCAGGAGAGGTGATTTTCCCCCTTGTGAGACCCCCACCTCCAATACTGTGTCCAGTTCTGGTGTCTGCACCATGGGAAGGGCAGAGATCTGTTGGAATGAGTTCAGAAGAAGGCCACAAAGGTGATCCAGGAGCTGGAGAGGCTGAGGGACCTGGGATTGTTCAGCTTGAAGAAGAGAAGACTCCAAGGGGAGCTTAGAGCTGACCCCCAGTCCTGAAGGGAACTCACAGGAAGGCTGGAGAGGGACTTTATGAGTGTCCAGTGATGGGACAATGGGACAAAATGAGAGAAGAGAAGAGAAGAGAAGAGAAGAGAAGAGAAGAGAGAAGAGAGAAGAGAGAAGAGAGAAGAGAGAAGAGAGAAGAGAGAAGAGGAATTTTTATGAGTGTCCAGTGATGGGATTTAAGCTGAAGAGGTTCAGACTGGATCTTAGGAGGAAGTTCCTTAGTACAAGGGTGCTGAGACTCTGGAACAGCTTGCCCAGAGAAATTGTGGATGCCCTCAGCCTGGAGGTGCTCAAGCCCAGGCTAGATGAGGCTTTGAGCATCCTTTTCTGCCAGAGAGGTTGGAGGAGATGAGCTCTGAGGTCCCTTCCAATCTCAGA
>NC_092423.1:150393900-150396400 GCF_036169615.1 Heliangelus exortis | reverse complement strand
CAGAGGACACTGTGGGATTAAAGTGAATTTTCCTGCTTAAAAAGGTTTTAAGGGCTCATGGTCAGTTCTTGTTGCATCTGCTCAAGCCCAACCATCCTGATTTCAGCCTGGAGAAGAGGAGGCTCCAAGGTGACCTTAGAGCAACCTCCCAATATCTGAAAGGGGCTCCAAGAAAGCTGGGGGAGGGCTTTGGACATGGGGGGGGTAGGGAGAGGACAAGGGAAATGGGTTAAAACTTGAAGAGGGGAGATTGAGGTTGGACATGAGGAAGAAATTCTTTAATTTGAGGGTGGTGAGACCCTGGAAGAGGTTGCCCAAGGAAGTTGTGGCTGCCCCATCCTGGCAGTGTCTCAGCCCAGGTTGGATGGGGCTTGGAGCAACCTGGGCTGGGGGAGGTGTCCCTGCACATGCAGGGGGTTGGAACTGGGTGAGCTTTAAGGTCCCTTCCAACCCAAACCATTCCATGATCATAATTCAGGCATGGGCTGGACTCTGCCTTTTCCCTGGCATCTGCCATGCTTTGCTCACTCAGCTCTGAGATTTTTGGTGCTGGAAAAGCCTTTTCCTTGCATGGGACTTTACCCAGCTCATGTGTTCAGTGAGCTGCTGGTCTATACTGATAGTTGTATAGAAAATATTAGATTTATGCCATTTCTCCATTTCTGATCACAGGAGGATTGCTGAGATCCCCAAGAATTGTGGTTTTTAATGAGGTGGTGCCCATACCCTGTCTTTCCTCTGCCTTCCAATATCTGAAGGGGCTCCAAGAAAGCTGGAGGAGGGCTTTGACATGGGGGGGTAGGGAGAGGACAAGGAAATGGGTGAAAACTTGGAGAGGGGAGATTGAGGTTGGACATGAGGAAAAAACTTTAATTTGAGGGTGAAGTTGTGGCTGCCCCATCCCTGGAGGTGTTCAAGGCCCAGGCTGGATGGGGCTTGGAGCAACCTGGGCTGGTGGGAGGGGTCCCTGCCCATGCAGGGGGTTGGAACTGGATGAGCTTTGAGGTCCCTTCCAACCCAAATCATTCCATGATTCTGTGATTTCAGTGTGAACATGGAGGAGACAAGAGAGGCTTTGCTCTCAGTCCCCACTTTCACAGAATCCTGGAAATGTTTTGGAAGGGACCTTAAAGGTCCCCTCACGTTGCTCAACCCCCCCCACTTTAAATATCTTGGAAAATTATTGCCCTGACTGGGAATGACAGCACTGGGGAAGCACAAAGCTCTGATTTCCCCTCTTTAATTTGCCTGCAGCTCAGGCACCAGCAAGGAGACTGTGGGCAAGAAAGAGGGCCAAAAAATAGACATTTCAGCAAAAAAAAACCCCCAGTGCCCACCTGATAAATGAGAGTGGCTTTTCCATTAGGATTGTGCAGCAGTTTCTTTTCCTGCTGATGACATTTCCCTCTCTGTTTTCCCTCTAACCCAAGAGACATCTCCTTCCCTTGAGCCAGCACTCCTGATTCTTGCTATTATCAGAAAAAAAAAAAAAAAGAAAAAAAAATTATTTGAGAGTTTGCTTGCCCTTGGGAAGCACTTTTTTTTTTTCTTCTTTTTTTTTTTTTTTTCCCCCTCAAGTTAAAAGAGAAAAAAAAAAAACTTTTGGAGAAGAAGTAACTGAAAAGCTGCAGGTGGCCCAGAAGGCCACCAACATCCTGGCTTGTATCAGCAATAGTGTGGCCACTAATTCTGGTGCTACACACTGAGGATGCCACGGGGCTGTAAAAACTGTAAAAAAGAGGTGGAAACCAAGCTGAGGACACCTAAAAATCAGAGCCCTTGGTCAGGTCCAGCATGGCCCAACCTCCCCAGGCTCACACTTACCTTAAAGCCTCCCAGGTAACCTCTTTGGAGAGTTGGAAAACTTCTCCTGAGGTGTAATTTGAATTTCCTTCACTGCAAATGGAGCTAATGCCTCCTTTACCACCAGTAAAGTATCTTTCTAATATTATTTCCCTTTCTTAAGTTTTCCCTTTAGTAGCTCTCTAATATTATTTCCCTTCTTTTTAGAAGTCAGAACCTGAGAATCTTAAGAGTAGTTTTAATTGGGCTTAGTTTAGTCCAGATCAACAAATCAAACTGTTAAATCTTTCAGCTTCTTTCAATGATGTAATTTATTTTTTTTTTTTTATCTTTTAATTTTCCACTTCCTTCTGGATTCTCCCCCAGTTTTTCTACATTTTTATCAAAATGTCTCCCCACCCCAAACCACGAGGTGATGCTCAGCTCTTACTCATGGGGTTCCTCCAGAGAGCAAATTTACTCTGCTCTCTTAGACAGGATGCTCCTGCTCATGGATCCCAGGCAGTGCTGGGTGTTCCAGGCAAAGCTGAGGAGGATCTGGGGATCCTGGGGGATCCTTTGGGAATCTGCTGAGGGGGAGCAGGCAGCAGAAAAGTTTTTTACTACTTTTTTGGGGTTTTCCTCTCCTTTTTCCTTTTCCTTTCCTTTTCCTTTTCCTTTTCCTTTTCCTTTTCCTTTTCCTTTTCCTTTTCCTTTA
>NC_092423.1:150082340-150198473 GCF_036169615.1 Heliangelus exortis | reverse complement strand
TTCTCTTCTCTTCTCTTCTCTTCTCTTCTCTTCTCTTTTTTCTCTTTTCTCTTTTCTTTTCTTTTCTTTTCTTTTCTTTTCTTTTCTTTTCTTTTCTTTTCTTTTCTTTTCTTTTCTTTTCTTTTTCTTTTCTTTTCTTTTCTTTTCTTTTCTTTTCTTTTCTTTTCTTTTCTTTTCTTTTCTTTTCTTTTCTTTTCTTTTCTTTTCTTTTCTTTTCTTTTCTTTTCTTTTCTTTTCTTTTCTTTTTCTTTCTTATGCCTGCTAAGTAAAAACCAATTTTCTTTTCTCACAGTCATGCTATGTTGGTCTTTCTGCATCTTTTTACCCCTCCCTTGGTCCCAGGTTGACCTCCAGCTTGCCCTTTCCCTTAAACACTTGTAATCAGTGAGGAACCAACCTGTGAACCTTCATCCAGGTGCTTGCTGGCTCATTCCCAGCATCCACCTCCATCTTTCATTGCATTGTTGAGTAGTTTGGGTTGGATGGGACCTTTAAAGCTCATCCAGTTCCAACTTCCATGGGCAGAGACACCTCCCACCAGCCCAGGATGTTTCCAGACCCATCCAACCTGGCCTGAGACACTTCCAGGGATGAGGCAGCCGCAGCTTCTCTGGGGACACCTGGGCCTCATCACAATAATTTCTCCAGGCTGAGCATCTCCACTTCCCTCAGCTGCTCCTTACAGGATTTCTGCTTTTTGTGTAGAGCAGTTCCCAGCACAAAAATGGACTTGGGAAAGGGAAGAACAAGACAAAAAGAGCCCTGGCCTCAAAAACCTACACGGATCCACCACCCTGACAGCCAATGGGGATGCTGCAGTGCTGAAGAATGGTGCTATTTTGGGGGAAAAGCAACATCTAAGGAACCAATTACAAATCCCCACCAGGGCTTGATGCCACGGTGCCAGCTGGGAACCAATCTCTGAGCTGATCACTGCACTTCAGGTGGTTTCAGAGAGGTCTCCCCTCAGCCTCCTCTTCTTCAGACTCAACACCCCCAGTGCCCTCAGCCACTCTTCATGAAACTTGTTCTCTAGACCCTTCCCCACCTCCATTGCTCTTCTCCAGCCCCTCCATCTCCTAATCCCAGCACTGACAATGGGATTTTTCTGTCAGAAATTCTCCATAGCCCACAAAAAAAGGAAGTTTTGAAGCCTATCAAGTTTTTTTTTCTTCTTCTTGCCATGCCCAATCCTCCCCATGTATCGCCACGGAAATCTTTGTGGGTTTCCAGTTGCATCTTATTTAATGTAATGGTATAATGAGGGTTCTTATTGCTACTTTTATTTAACTATAGTATCTTCAGCAGCATTCAGGTGCTTCCATTAAAGATCTTGCTTATCAGGGCAAACTTGAACTGTTTAATAGCCTGGGCTAGTTGATAATAGCACCCAGATAAATCCTGGGCTGTGATTTTTTCTCTCTTGCACTTGGTAGAAGGAGGAGCAGAGCAAAACCTGAAAATTAGGAAGCTGAGGGGGAAAAGCAGTCACTGAATCACAGCTGTGAAGTGGGAAGGTACAGATGAGGCAGGGAGTTCTTGATTTCAACTTGAACTTCTCTTCAGATGGACTCCAAGAGGAGTAGATTTCATCTTGGCTTTTGCTGGAATCTCCCTTTGTTCCCATCTCTTCTCTGTTGTTGCTCCCTGCATCCCATGAGAAGTGGGTGACACCTTCCCTGAGCCACCTGGTCCTGATGGAGATGACACTGGGAGGGATGTCTGGGGATGGACTGGTTTGCTCTATCCCTGATGGTGATGATTTGGGGTTGGTGATCACCATGGGTGGATTCCCCAGGTGGGAAAATGGCTCCATCGTGGCTTTGGGGTGTGAGGGATGAGGCTGTGAGGGTCCCTGATGGAAATGGGGAATGCAGGGAATGATTGAATGCTGGAGATATTTCCACAGAGAGGTCAGTCCCAGGTTGGGGATTCACCTTCTGGATGGATCTAAAGAATCAGGCTCAGTGGCTCAATGTCCAAAGAGAAACCAGTAACAAGTGGTGTCCCTCCAGGGTTCATACTGGGACTGATTTAATATCTTCATTAAGAACACATTGCACCCTCAGCAAGTTTGCAGATAACACCAAGCTGAGAGGTGATGGGGATTCCCTGGAGGGACAGGATGCCATCCAGAGGGACCTGGACAGGCTGGAGGAGCAGGATCAGGGGAACTTCATGAGGTTCCTCAAGTGCAAGGTCCTGCACCTGGGTCAGGGTAATTCCTGATATGAGTACAAGCTGAGGGATTGGGAGCAGCCCTGCTGAGAAGGTCCCAGGGGTATTGATGGATGAGAAAGTGGAAATGAGCCAACAAAAATGTGTGCTTGCAGTCCTGAGAGGCAGTTGTCTATTGGGCTGCATCCAGAGCATCTCTGCTCCACTCCTAAGAGATCCCCAATGAACACTGCATCCCTCTTCCCAAACACAGGAAGGACATGGAGGTGTTGGAGCAGGGCCAGAGGAGGCCACAAAGATGATCAGAGGGTTGGAGGAGCTCTGCTGAGGATGACAGGCTGGGGTTGTCCAGGTTGAGACATTCTTGTGGCCTTTAAATATAGAAAGAGGGCAGATAAGAAAGATGGAGAGAGATTTTTTTACCTGAACAAGTTTTAAACTCCAAGAAGGAAGATGTAAATTGGACATAAAAAAGAAATTGTTTTCCAGTAATTGTTTTCCAACATCCAGTGCTGAGGTGTTGGACTAAGTTGCCCAGAGACCTGGTAGGTGCCACATCCCTGTCCAGAGAAGATCCATGAGGATGCTCAGAGGGCTGGAGCACCTCTCCTGTGAGGACAGACTGAGAGAGTTGGGGTTATTCAGTCTGGAGAGGAGAAAGCTCTGAGGAGACCTTATTGGAGCCTTCCAGGATCTGAAGAGGCTACAGGAAAGCTGGGGAGGGATTTTTTAGGATGTCAGGGAGTGATAGGACATGGGGGAATGGATTCAAACTCCAATTTAGATTGGAAGTTAGGAAGAAGTTCTTCCACATGAGGGTGCTGAGACCCTGGCACAGGTTGCCCAGAGAGGTGGTGGAAGCTCCATCCATCCCTGGAAGTTTTTAAGCAGGATGAGGCTCTGAGCAACCTGATCTGGTGGGAGGTGTCCCTGCCCATGGCAGGGGGTTGGAATGAGATGATCCTTATGGTCCCTTCCAAGTCAATCCGTGATGCTGAAGTGACCCTGTGTCCAGTTCTGGAGCTCCTCTTACAAGAAAAATATGGATGTGCTGGAGGGTGTGCAGAGAAGATCCATGAGGATGATCAGAGGGCTGGAGCACCTCTCCTGTGAGGACAGACTGAGAGAGTTGGGGTTATTCAGTCTGGAGAGGAGAAGGCTCTGAGGAGACCTTATTGGAGTCTTCCAGGATCTGAAGGGGCTCCAGGAAAGCTGGGGAGGGATTTTTTAGGATGTCAGGGAGTGATAGGACATGGGGGAATGGATTCCAACCAGAGGAGGGGAGATTTAGATTGGAAGTTAGGAAGAAGTTCTTCATCTGGAAGTTCTTCTTCCCTGGAAGTTTTTAGGGCCATGATGGAGAGGATTCTGAACAACCTGATCTATTGGGAGATGTCCCTTCCCATGACAGGGGGGTTGGAATGAGATGATCTTAAAGGTCCCTTCCAACCCTGAAAATTCCATGATTCTATTCTTCAGCTTGGGTGATGTTTGGCTGTATTGTCCTCCAGGTTTTAATGATGGAATATTTTTAAATATATACATATATTTTTTTAAGGCTGCTTCCTTCTGCACCTAATTATAAAAAAAGCCATAAAAAAAAAAAAAAAAAAAAGCTATTTACTGGCTGTCAGTTCAGAGTGGTGTCAGAAAACAGCTCCACCAGTGAGAACTTCCCAACAGCCACTTAGTGCTGAGATGTGGTGGGTAAAAAGGACCTGAAAACAATCTGACATCAATCCATCTGCTGCATCCTTCCACTGGGTCACAGGGTTCCCTGGAATAACTCTGGAGAAGCTGTGTGGGTGTGCAAAGGGCTTTAAAAATTAAAAATTATTTGAGTTGAGGCACTTAGATTTGGGGATTAACTCGTGCTTTTGTTGCTCCCCTTTCCCAGAAGATCTGTTTGGTCCTTTCATCATCCTGGGTTTCCATGTCAGAACTGGATTTGTATCCATCATGGTAGACAGAGAGATGGACATGATCCCAAGAAGATGGGAAGATGCTCTGGCATTTGTCACCTGCTGTCCCCCAGGGCTAGGAAAGAAGGGACTGAGCAAGTGGGTGAGAGAATCCTGAAGAGAAGTTCAACCTGGGTAAATGGCTGGTGGAACAGAGCTGGGAATGCCAGGCTGGATGGGACCTCTCATTCCCACCCAGTAAGGTCACTGGGTGGTTCTTGATTGGCCCAGTAACCCAGCTTTGCCTTCCCCCACCCTCCACCACCTCCTGTCAAGCTTATTCATGGAAAATGTTAATTAATGTCATTCCTGAGGCTCAGCTGGGACCTTACACCAGTTGCTGCCTCCTCCTCTGCCAGCTCCATGCTAAAGAAGGCTGCACCCTGCAAACTCCATCACCCCTGTCCCCCTCCCTGTGCCAGTCTGGGCTTGTTGGGCCATTTAAGGCTTTGTAGGTCGTTGGCAGAACCTTGAACTTCACCCAAAGCTCCTTTGGCAGCCAGGGAGGAGTCCCAGACTCAGGGATTGCCAACTGGGCACCATCCCAGCACTGGGCACCTCCAGACAGGCTGCAAGGGGGAACCCCAGAGTGAAGAGACCAGGGTGGGGACAGCATCAACAAGTTGGTGGCATCCTCATCAGCACACGATGGAGCCAGCAGGAGGGGGGGGGGGGGGTTCTCCCAATTTTTTCTTTTTTCTTTTTTTTTGTATTTATTTTTTTTTTAGAGGCGCTGTGAATTTTCTGTCGTCTCTAAGGCTTGGTTTGTTGGTTGTTTTTTTTTTTTCCTTTTCCTCTTTTTATGGTCCAACCTGTGGGTTGGCAGGGGTCCCACGGGGGGGTATAATTAGCCACCTCAACAGGTGGAGAAGGGATCAGATGGCCCCCCAAGTGCGAGGTCACGTCTGCCACCCCCCAGCCCCTCTCTGCTTCACCCCAGCTGACACCCACAGCAACCCAGCCCCACAGCAGCTTTGCCCCAGCAAGAGCAGAAGAGCTGCAAGAAATAAACAAAGAGAAAGGGGCTTTTCCAACCATCCCAGCCCAGGGGGGGGAGGTGATCCCAACCTCACCAGGCCTGAGAGAGCGGTGATGGACGAGGGGTTGAGGAAGAGCGGCGTGGAAAAACCATTAGAAACCTGAGCTGAGGACACAGCCCTGGGATTAGTCACAGATGGTTTGTTTTCTTTACTAAGTATCTTTTTGCCATGGAGCCAATAAATGTGATCCACTCAAATGATCAGCTCAGAGATTGGTTCCCAGCTGGGACCGTGGCACCAAGCCCTGGGGGGGATTTGTAACTCGCCCCTTGGACGCTGCTTTTCCCCCCAAAATAGCATCATTCTTCAGCACTGCAGCATCCCCGTTGGCTGTCAAGGTGGTGGATCTGTGTAGATTTTTGAGGCCAGGGCTCTTTTTGTCTTGTTTTTCCCTTTCCCAAGTCCATTTTTGTGCTCTACACAAAAGCAGAAATCCAGTGAGGAGCAGCTGAAAAAGTGGGGATGCTCAGCCTGGAGGAAAGGAGGCTGAGGGGAGAGCTTCTCAGTCTCTGCAACTCCCTGAAAGGAGGTTGGGGTGAGGGGATATCAGGCCCTTCTCCCAAGGAATAAACAATAAGATAAGAGGAAGCAGCCTCAAGTTGCTCTGGAGGAGGTTTAGATTGGATATTGGGAATAATTTCTTCACCCAAAGGGTTATCAGGCCCTGGAAGTCACCATCATGAAGATGTGGTGCTGAGGGCCGTGGTTTGGTGGTGGACTTGGTGAGTTAAGAGTTGGAACTGATGATCTGAAAGGTTTTTTCCAACTCAAACAATTCTATGATTTGGTACAGAAGATCTCACCTTCTTGGGTAGAGGCTCTGAAGAGCTTTCACCCTGCTGATAATGAGCAGTAAATGACTTCAAGGTGGTTTTGTAAGCAATAAAATGTTTGCAGAGTGCTACCATCATCACATGGATGGAGATGTGGAAGGTGGGCAAGAAACCTTCCAGCATGCAGTAGAACAGATGTGCCATGAGGTCAACTTATCTGTGTCCCTTCCCACAATCAGAAAGTTGGACTAGGTGGTCTTGAAAGGTCCCTTTTGACCCAAACTGCCCCATGAGACTGGAGTAAGATCCAAGCCTGGGTGCTGTTTAGAGATGACTTTACTTCCAGGTTGCCCGTTGGGTGCTTGCTCTTGAAGATCCCTCAACCAGAGAGAGAAAATCATAGGAATTGGAATTTTTAATGAATTTTTAGTGGAAAATAATTCTGTTTCAGTGCTTTCCCCCCCTTTCAAGCCAACATCCATCTGCCCATCTGAGTTCCCAGCCCTCCTGCTGCTCAGTGCCCTCCCCAACCTCCAGCAATGAGCTCCTCGCTCCGCTGCCGACTTCACCACTCGGCCTCGGGCAGTGGAGCTGCCAAATCTTTCTGCCCTTTTGAGGAGAAACCTCCCAGAGCTCAGTGGGGTGGCCACTTCATCCCAAAGGTCACCACGGGGAGCTGCTCCCATGCCCCTAAGTCAAATGGCATTCAAAGGGCAGGAGCTCACCTGCATCCCACATCATCGGGAAGATGGATTTTTAGAAACAGGCAAAAATGTTGAAACCCTCCCTGTGTTTCTTCTGTGGATTTGTCCTGTTTTTTCCCCCCCAAATGGTGCAAAGGAGGAGGAAAATCTTTGCTACCTTCTAGCATGGGCATCCAAGCGTGGAAGGACCCACGTGGGCTAAATCCAGGGTGTCTTTCCTGGTGGAGAAGGTGAACAGGTGGATGAATCCTGGTATTGTGGACCTGTTGCACCCAGTGGGTTGGGTTGTGTCTTGCTGTGGCTGTCATGGTGCCCTACAAGAGCTCATCAACTTGGGGCAGGAGGGGACATCCCTGATGTAAATGGCTCCTCTTGGACATTTCGGGGCTGAGCAGAACTCCAGGACCTGCTCCCACCCTCTATCCCTGGGGATACACCAGGATGAGCTCTCTGGGTTGTTGGGTGTTGTTGTCACAGTGTTGGAAAAAATTAGAGATTTGGGAGAGGCTGATCTTTCTCCAAGCCCCTGGCCAGTGGTCCCAGCCACCCAGGTAGAAGCCACACCTGAAGGTATCTCCTCTGCCCTGCCTGAATTTCTTCCTGCATTTTCTGGTGCCAAAAAGTGTCATTTCCCAGCAGAAAGCCACGTCCTGGGGAAGCTGTGGAGCACTTCTGATGTCTCCTTCCCACTACAGGGATGGCTGTGACCTCGGCTGCTGGGAGCCACCAAAAAAATGTCCTCCCTGGACAGGGGAGCATCAGCCAAGCTCATTCCCAAGCCCCAAGTAGACTGGGTTGATCTCTATCCTTGGGACACCTTCAGCAGTCCAGGCAATAGTCCAAAAATGAGCTTCCAGTGTTGGCCAAAGGTTGGACTGGATGATCTTGAAGGTCTTTTCCAACTAAAGACATTTTGTCATCCTGTGAAAATGAGTCGGAAAAGGACCATGCTCCAGTCCTTCTTTTCCCTGCTCCTTTCCACAAGGCATGTCTGGGACAGGAAAATCCTGTCTCCTCTTTGGAACTGTCTTCTCCAGCCTAGTTAAACTCTTTGGGTCCTCCCAACATCACCACCCTGGGTGCTGTTAAGACTTTGGTTATTTGGATCCTTAGAATCAGGCACTTGGAAAGTTGTGGGTGGGTGTGTAGCATCTCTTGGAAGAGACTAATATTTTTTTTTAATAATATTCCCAAGCCCCAGGTATCCTTGGGACACCTTCAGCAGTCCAGGCAATAATCCAAAAATGAGCTTCCAGTGTTGGCCAAAGGTTGGACTGGATGATCTTGAAGGCCTCTTCCAACCAAAGACATTTTGTCATCCTGTGAAAATGAGTCGGAAAAGGACCATGCTCCAGTCCTTCTTTTCCCTGCTCCTTTCCACAAGGCATGTCTGGGACAGGAAAATCCTGTCTCCTCTTTGGAACTGTCTTCTCCAGCCTAGTTAAACTCTTTGGGTCCTCCCAACACCACCACCCTGGGTGCTGTGAAGACTTTGGTTATTTGAATCCTTAAAATCAGGTGCTTAGAAAGTTGTGGGTGAGTGTGTAGCATCTCTTGGAAGAGACTAATATTTTTTTTAATGATATTTTGGCATGAAAAAGTATTTTTGATAGAGAAAGAAACACCAACATGCTCCTCTCTTCCTGTAGCCACATGTTGGTGCCACCTGAAGGAGCCAAGCTCTCAGAAACCTTTCTCCTCACTGGGCTTTTGCTGCCTTTCCCAAACCTATTCTCTTTTTTTTTTGTTGTTTTTGTCCCTCACAGTGCAAGAAGAAGCACACACTGGTTTGCCCTGACTTTGCTAAGAAAGGTGTTTGCCCCAGGGGTGCCCAGTGCAAGCTCCTGCACCCCCAGAAGAAACGTCACCCCAGAGAGACAGAAGATGGGGACTGGAAAAATCCCCCCTCCAAGTGGAGAAGGGTCAGGGAGGAGCCAGTCAGGTAGGAAAGAGTAGAAGAAACTCACTTTGGTGCTCTTCAAGTTTTCTTCCCAGCTTGCTCTGAGTATTTTCTCTTTTCAGATGTGTCTCTTTCCATGTTCTGGTTTATTTTAAGATGTCCCTGATTTGGGTCACCGTGGTTCCTTCTCAATAAAGCCACCATAGGCAGTAGGGTTGGGTTGGGTCCATGCTTGAGGGAAAGGTCTCCAGGAAGAGCTGATGGAGAGCATCTTGCTACCCAATGGGTGCCTTTGGAGTCTGGGGATCTTCACCCTCAGAAATGTGTCACCCAGAGCTTCATCACCTCCAAGTATCTCCGAGGCCTTTCTAGACCTTCCTCCTGGAAGATGGAGACTTCACCACCAAAACAGCTTATCCATAGATTTCTGGAAAACAGGAAACCATCCTCCTTTTTTTCTCTCTTTTCCTCAAATCCGTGATGGAGAGCAGAGCTGAGTGTGGCATGGAGGGGCTTGGCACTCAACTGCCTGAAGAAGCAGAGGAGGAGACAGACATGGAGATATAAAAGGTTTTGTAAAGCCTTTTGATGCTGGACTGGTTTCTTGGTTAATCCTTGGAACCTCTCTGAGATCTCTGGGCAAAGATGATGTTTTTGGGTTGGAACCTGCAGGCTGAGGGACACCTCTGATCCTCATCCCTCCAAGGAAATAAATTCACTTGAGCCTGGGACACTCTTGCCTTCTTCTGCCCTCATTCCCGAGCCCTACCTGAAAAACGACCACAAACCAAGGGAATTAAAATTTAACCCAAAAATCCTTGTTAGAAGGAGGAGAAAATCCTGGCTTGGACACTTTGGCTTCTCCATAACATGGAGGTAAAGTTGGGACCTGGGAATTGTACTGGTTTGGTCCATGCTCTTGGTCCAAGTCCTCATCCTTGTAAGGTAGCAGAGGGGGACAAGTGATCAGCTCTCTGAACTTATCCCAGGTGACAGAAGAACCTTGGAATGACACCCAGCTCCCATCCCTGGTGGGAATGAGGTATAAAATAACTTGGAGGAGGAGGGCAGGGCTGGGGCAGAGCCAAGCCCAGCAGGATGTCCCAAACCATCCCAACTCCCCACTCAGGAGCTTGGATGTTCAGCCAGGAGCTGAAGGGGAGTGCAGAACCTCCATGAGCTCCAGGGAAGCACAGAGCAGGAGAATCCAATTTGGAAACAAGAAACTTCAGAAGAATCCAAGATGTTTTTTGGGCAATGTGAACTTCATGAAGTTCAACAAGACCAAGTGCAAGGTCCTACATATAGCTCAGGGCAATCTGAAGGACAAATCCAGGTTGGGAAGAGAATGGATTGAGAGGACTTGGGGTGTTGGGTGATGAGGAGCTCAACACAAGCTGGCAACGTGTCCTGGGCTGTATTATCAGCAGGTTGATCATCAGGACAAGGAAGAGGACTGTCCTCTTCTACTTCATTCTGGTGAGAACTCAGCTGGAGTTCTGGGTCCAGTTCTGGGCTCCTCAGCTCAATAAAGATGTGGTCCTGTAAAAGCAGGTCCAGAGGAGACCATGGAGATAAATCAATGGCTGGACCATCTCTGCTGTGAAGAAAGGCTGAGAGAGTTGGGCTCCATGGAGACCTTCTTGTGGCCTTTCATTATTTAAAGGAGACCTGGAACTTGTCCTTGGACAGACTTTCACCAAGTCCTGAAGTGACAGGACTGGGGACAACTCCCTTTAAACTGAGAAAGCTTTTGGTTTCAGTATAAGGAAGGAATATTTAACCCTGAGGGTGGTGAAACACTGGCCCAGGTTGCCCAGAGAGGTGGTAGATGCCCCATCCCTGGAAAGATCCAAGGTCAGGTTGGATGGGGCTTTGAGAAACCTGATCCAGCAGAAGATTTCTTTGCCCATTAGAAAGGGGTTGGGCTAGAAGATCTTTAAATGTCCTTTCCAAAAAACATTAAATGACTAAATTGGAGATAAGGGGCAGCCTTGTGCAGCTCTGATGGGGTCACCCCATTGCACGTGATGTTGCCAAAGTTGGATCATTTTATTTTGCCCTTATTATATATATATATTTTTTTTTTTTTTTGCCTCCTGTAGGAATGATCCAGCTCAGCTCCACAGTGATGGAGAAATGCCTGGACCTTCCAACGTGGAGCAAGAGGTGAAATTTTGGAAAGAGGCACACACCTCACCAACCAGCTGCCTGCAAAAGCTCCCATCCTTCATCTCCCTCCAGTCCTTCACATCCCCTGGTGACCTGGACATCAAAGTGGAGAAGGATGAGGAGGAGTCAGAGGATGAATCAGGTAGGAAGCATTTGCTCTCTCCTCCTCCTCACACGTGCTCCAAGCTGATTCTGATTCACCAGGATTTATTCTCCTGCTGCTCTCCATGGGTTTGGGTGGGATTGGTGGTCCTTGTGAGCCACCAAAAGCTCCAACTGGGAGCTGCATCTGGGGATGAGCCCCTGGCTTTGTTCCTGAAACCACATGGTAGGGTTTTATCCCCATCTTTTATCATCAGCTTCTTCTTCTTCTTCCTGTAAATGATCTGGTGATGAATCCAATCTTGTTCCTATGGTGAACCCACAGCAGTTCCTCAGGGGGTTTCAGAGGGATGCAGTGATTGGGCCTCATTGCTGGACCTCCACAAGGATCTCTGGACCATTTCCAGACTCCTGGATCATCCATTGCACATGTTTCCTGGGGAAAAAAAAAAAAAAAAAATTAGAAAAAATCAGGGAAAAGTTGTTGAAGTGAGAAGAAACATGTTTGGTTTTCTGCAGTGTCTTGGGGTGGAGTTTAGCCACATATCTGGCTCTCCAACATTGTCCTGGGTTGGTGCTCTCCTAATTCAGCTCCCACACTGGAAAATCCCTTCATCACCAACAGCTTTAGGAGCAGGGATGGGAATTTGGTGCATTCCAAGGATGTTTCCACAGGAGCAGAGGAGATGGAGAGGGTGAGGCAGAGATTTTGCATTGCCCTGTGTGGGGTGGAAGGGTTTTTTTTAGCCAGGTGATGCTTCATTTTTTCATTTTCACCTCCTGTCCTTCACTGGAGGGATGTGCAGCCCCTCCCCAGCCCCGTCACGGAAAGGGAAACAGAAAATGCACAGAAATCAAAATATTTTGCAGCAGTAATGATGAAATCCCCACCACCAGCTCAGCTGCCACAAGATGTGGCTTGGGATGAACTGTAGAGCATCCCTCCATGGCTTGGATCCTGTGCCTCCTCCAACCAAATGTGCAGCTGGAGCCCAATCCCACTGGGAAAAGGGATAAACCCAGCGCCAAAAAGTCAGGGTTTGGGGCTTTTGTCTGGTCATCCACAAACTGAGTGCTGAGGATCTCCAAGGTTTTTTCCTGGCTCAACCACAAGGCACTTTGAGCCAGGAAGGGCTGAGATGCCTTAACACTGTAGGAAAGAAAATTCCCAGGATTAGCAACATATTCCTGAAGTCACAGCCGAATGCATACGCTGTCCAACCACAGCACGGTGGAGACAATGAGGGATTTTTTTCCAGCTGGGAAATCTCTTCTTGGTGATGTTGGGGGTGAAGCTCTCAGCTTCCCTTTTCAGGGATTTCTTTCCCCTCTGTGTCCCTCCCTCCTTCCTTCTTCTTGGCCCTGGTTCAGCTCCCTTTTGATTTTGACACCGGGGCCGGGGAAGAGTTCCCAAAGCAGCGACTTAATTGGGTTTTTCTATCTCTGTGATGAGGATGGACAAGAAAACTGTCAAAACACCTTGGTTTGTACTTGGCAGCCTGGTGTAAACCCTGTCAAGAGGGCAGAAGCACCATCATCTTGGCAGCAAGGGTGTCCTTTTATTCTTAACTCTGGTTGATGTGGTCAGGGAGGATGAATTCCAGGCGTTTGGGGTGGATGGATGAGTAGGAATCATGGAATCATAGAATCAGAATCATAAAATCATTGAATCACTGAATCATTGAATTATTGAATTATTGAATATGCTGGGTTGGAAGGGACCCATCAGGATCATGGAGTCCAACTCCTGTCCCTCTGTAGGGCACCCAAGGGATGTTGGAAGGAAGGCTGCAGGGAGCTGGTGGATGCCAGGTCGGGGTTGTCATCCCCCCCATGCTCCTTTTCCCAGGGAACATGTGGCATGAAGATGCTGGAGGAGACACAGGAAAGGGAAAGGGGGCAGAATTTGCAGCTGGCTGTAAAAATCATCTGATGATGAAGCAGTTTCCTTGCCAAAGGGATGCAGAGATCTCACCTGGTGAATCAAGGATGGGGTTTGGTGCCCGGGTTTAGGCTGTGCTTGGCACTGGGGTGTGCTTGATAATTCAGATCTCATCTCAGCAGAAACCCAAAGGGGCTCAGGGGCATGGGAGAAGCCAGAAGACATCATCATCTAAGAGGAGAAAAGGAGCCTTGGCCTTGAGGACCACCCTAAAATGAGCCATCATCCCCAAAAGGGGTAGGATGATGCTGCTAAAGAACCAAATGCTTCCTGGTGGCCAAATTATGCAGTGCTTGAGGTGCTGGGTTGAGCTGAGTGGGTGGTAAGGATGAGTCCTGGAGTAGCTCTAGGTAGTAGCTGGTGTCTGCAGTAGGGTTTGGGTTGGGGGGAGTGTCTGTGCCTTCCCTGCTGCAGCCTTTGTGCCAGGGATGATGTTGGGTTTCTGTTTGTAAAGGCTGAAGGTGACACACAAATTGGTGGGGGAGTAAATAAGAGGGACAGGTTAATACCACAGAGCAAGCTGGGTTGAGTGGTTAAGTGATCACAATTTGAGGAAAATGCCCTTTTAATCCTAAATGCAGGTGGAATGAAGCAAAACAACTCTCTGTGTGTGCAGGAGGGATGGAGTCAGGTTTGGAGATGACCTTTAAGGACCAGCCTGGGCATCAACATCAGCTGGTGGGGTCTCAATAGGGGTCTGCAGCCTCTGGCCTTGGGAAATGTAAAGAAAAAAAGGACTGGAAAGGAGTGATGTGACTCCTGCAAGAAGAAATTTGTCATTTGGGGTCAGAGGAGTAATCTGAGGGCTCTGGTGCTTTCTCAGCATCCTCCAAAACAGCCATTCATGTGGCATGTGGAGCAAAACCTCTTCCAAACAAGCATCCCAGCTAGGAAAGGTGGGTTGGTGGCATCCAATCTTTCACCTCCTCGTGTTCTCCATCCGGGAAGGGAAAGCTGAAGGGGGCAGGGGCTCTTCTACCCCTCTTGACACCCGTTCCCAGGTAATGGGCTGTTCCATATTTCACCTTCCAGTTAAATAGCCTGAGCTGGAGCCTAACTGGCCTCCCTGCACTAATTGTAAGCAAGCTCACCAATGCAAACCATTCCAATCGAGTGCTAATTTAATTAGAAAGCACCCATTTTAGTTAATTTGTTCGAGAAGATCACGGAAAAACTCCTGGCGAGAACAGATGTTCCCCTCTCCCCCGATGAACATTCAGGGGTTTGTAAATGGCTCCACTCAGCCTTGTTTAGGAGAGAAAAGAGGATTTTATAGCTGCAAACGACCCTTTCTGTAAACATTTTACAGCTCTCTGCACGTTTGAGTGACGATAAACCCCGAGCAACTCGGCGGGCTGCAAATTTGCGACCATACGGCCATCATTTTATTGTCATATTTCACGGTCGTAACGTTAATGGAAGATGCTCACTTCAGTCTTTTTTAACAGCTCCACTGAGCACGCTCAAAAGGTTTTTTGGCTTCCGAGGAATCCGTGGAGGTGCAGGGCTGGCTGGGTTTGTTTACAGCTTTGGCTTCTGGAGGGATAACTTGGGGAATGCAAATCTTCGGCTCAACCCCCTTCGCCGAGGGGTGGTGGAGTGAAAAGGGATCACAAAATCAGCCAGGTGGGAAAGGAGCTCTGGGATCATCAAATCCAAGCCTTGATCCACTCTCTCCGTGGTTCCCAGCCCATGGCACTGAGTGCCCCACTCAGTCTCTTCTTAAAAATCTCCAAGGTGTCCCTGAAATGATCTTACAGGGACACCATGAAAATTCCATGATTCTATCCCCGTAAGAGTGGTCCAGCTGGATGCAAGTGGTTCAGGGCTCTTCTTCTCTTCCAGTCCCAAACCACCAAGCATGGAGCCAGGGTTTTTTTGTTGTTGTTGTTGTTTGGTTTTTGTTTTTCCAGAATCAGCCAGGTGGGAAAGGAGCTCTGGGATCATCAAGTCCAACCCTTGAACCACTCTCCCTGTGGTTCCCAGCCCATGGCACTCAGTGCCACATCCAGGCTCTTTTGAAATATCTCCAGGGATGGAGAATCCACCCCTTCCCTGGGCAGCCCATTCCAATGTCTGATCACCCTCTCTCAAGGGGCTCCAAGAAAGCTGGGGAGGGATTTTTCAGGATGTGAGGGAGTGATAGGACATGGGGGGATGGATTCAAACCAGAGGAGGGGAGATTTAGATGGGAAATCAGGAAGAAGTTCTTCCCCATGAGGGTGCTGAGACCCTGGCACAGGTTGCCCAGAGAGGTGGTGGAAGCCCCACCATCCCTGGAAGTTTTTAAGGCCAGGCTGGATGGGGCTCTGTGGGATCTGGTGGGAGGTGTCCCTGAAATTAGATGATCTTACAGATCCCTTCCAACCATGAAAATTCCATGATTCTATCCCCATAAGAGTGGTCCAGCTGGATGCAAGTGGTTCAGGGCTCTTCTTCTCTTCCAGTCCCAAACCACCAAGCATGGAGCCAGGGGTTTTTTGTTGTTGTTGTTGTTTGGTTTTTCTTTTTCCAGAATCAGCCAGGTGGGAAAGGAGCTCTGGGATCATCAAGTCCAACCCTTGAACCACTCCCCCCGTGGTTCCCAGCCCATGGCACTCAGTGCCACATTCAGTCTCTTCTCAAAAACCTCCAGGGATGGAGAATCCACCCCCTCCCTGGGCAGCCCATTCCAATGTCTGATCACCCTCTCTGAAGGGGCTCCAAGAAAGCTGGGGAGGGATTTTTCAGGATGTGAGGGAGTGATAGGACATGGGGGGATGGATTCAAACCAGAGGAGGGGAGATTTAGATGGGAAATCAGGAAGAAGTTCTTCCCCATGAGGGTGCTGAGACCCTGGCACAGGTTGCCCAGCGAGGTGGTGGAAGCCCCACCATCCCTGGAAGTTTTTAAGGCCAGGCTGGATGGGGCTCTGTGGGATCTGGTGGGAGGTGTCCCTGAAATTAGATGATCTTACAGGTCCCTTCCAACCATGATTCTATCCCCATAAGAGTGGTCCAGCTGGATGCAAGTGGTTCAGGGCTCTTCTTCTCTTCCAGCCCCAAACCATCAAGCATGGAGCCAGGGTTTTATTTTTTTTTTGTTGTTGTTGTTGTTTGTTTTGTGTTTTTTCAGAATGACCCAGGTGGGAAAGGAGCTCTGGGATCATCAAGTCCAACCCTTGATCCACTCCCCCCGTGGTTCCCAGCCCATGGCACTGAGTGCCACGCTCAGTCTCTTCTTCAAAAATCAATAAGGTCCCATCCAACCCAACCCATGTGATGATTCCATGATCTCTGGTGCATTATCCCACCGTGACCAGGCAAGGAGAAGCCTGGGGGTGTTCAGATGGATGTCACCCACTTCCCACCAACACCTTTTCATGGAATCACACAATGGTTTGGGTTGGAAGGGACCTTAAAGTTCCTTAAGTTCCAACACCACAGAATATCCCAGAATCATTTGGGTTGGAAGGGACCTCTGAGATCATCAAGTCCAACCCTTGATCCACTCTCCTTGTGGTTCCCAGCCCATGGCACTGAGTGTCACATCCAGTCTCTTCTTAAAAACCTCCAGGGATGGAGAATCCACCCCCTCCCTGGGCAGCCCATTCCAATGCCTGATCACCCTCTCTGTAAAGAATTTTTTCCTAATATCCAACCTGACCCTCCCCTGGCAGAGCTTAAGCCCATGGCCTCTTGTCTTAAAGTTCTCTTGGCCTTAAGTTCCTTAAGTTCCTTAAGTCCCAACACCACAGAATATCACAGAATCATCACAGGGCATCCACACCTTCTCTGGACAACCTGGGCCAGGGTCTCATTATCCTTTCACTAAATAAGTTCTCTCCTCTTCATCTCCCCTCTTTCAGTTTGAAATCCTTCCTCATCATCCCAGCACTCCAGGTCCTTTTCCAAAATCCCAACTTTCCTGTAACCACTTGAGGTGCTGGAAGGTGCTCTAAGGTGTCCCTGGAGCTTTCTCTTCTCCAGGTTGAACTCCCCCAACTCTCTCAGCCTGGCTCCAGAGCACAGGGTCTCACCACCCTGACAACAAAGAATTTCTTCCTAATATCTCAATATCCCCTCCTTCAGCTTGAAACCATTCCCCCTCATTCCATCCCTCCAGGCCCTTTTTCCTCCCCAACTTTTCCTGGAGGCCCTTCAGGTACTGGAAGGTGTTCCAAGGTGTCCCTGGAGCCTTCTCTTCTCCAGGCTGGAAAACCCCAACTCTCTTACCCTGTCTTCATACCAGAGGTGCTTCAGCCCTCCCATCATCTTTGTGGCCTCCTCTGGACTCATTCCAGCAGCTCCATGCCATTCCATCAGGTTGGAATCCCAACTTTTTTATCCTCTCTGGATGCTGCTTTCCAACACCTCTTCTGGGTCATGGGTTCCTTCTTCTCAGAAGGAAAAAAATCAACCTCATTGGGTTGGTCCTCATCTTGGGGGACCTCACCAAGGGGACTCCTCCTGGTGGACCTTGATGCCTTCCATATTTCAGCTCTTCCTTCCATCCCTCCCTCCTTCCATTTTCAACCCTTTCTAAAGCCCTGATGCTTCTGGAAGACACCATCAGTCTTGGGGTACCATCAGGCTTTGGGGTGCTGCAGATAATGAGCATTATTAAAGGTTGGGAGTGGATTTCCTGGTGTCTGTGGCAGCTCTGAGAAAGTACAAAAATCAGAAACTTCAATGTTCTTTAATTTCCTTGTTGCAAAGTGGCCAATTTAGTTGGAACATCCAGTAAACCTGATGAGTGCTGTGATTTTTTTCTAACTGGGCTCTTGCTCTGACCCAGAACCCTTGTTGTCCCACAAAAGGGCTGTCAAAAATCTTTTTTTTCTGATTTATTTTCCACCTGGGCCAAGCCACCTGCACATTTCCAGCCCTCTTCCTTTATGGATTTGCAGGATCCTGCAAATTTTCAGACCTGCCAACTCTTCCCTCCTTTGCCAGGACTAAAATCTGCTGCATACATATTAATTTTTTTACCCTTTTTTCTGGGTCTTGGCCACCTGTGATGGAATTCAGGTCTGGAGACCAGAGTTTTTAGACTTTGCTCAGGATTTCTGAAGACCCCCATCTCCATCACACCACCTCCACTGGGCAGCCCTCTTGTTTCCCCTCTGGAATTATTTAGCAACCTGAAAACTGGAGATAAACCAGCCTTCCATAATGGTGAAATTCTGTCTTCTTCAGGCTAAGCTTCTGCTCACCAGTAAAGGTCAGATAATGGTGTTCACCAGATGTTTTCACGGTCAAGTCACCATGTTCCACCTCTGCCATGCCCAGTGTAGCCCCTCTCCCACCTCTGCAGCTTGTGGCTTGTTTTTTGGTTGATTTTTTTCCTTTAAAAAAAAAAGGAATCAAGGAGAAGAGTCATGGAAAGGACATCTTGGCCCAGATGTCCAGAGATGGGCACTGCCAGGACATGGTGGGGTCTCTCCCTTTAAACATCCTGCTTAGGAAGGAAGGAAACATCTGAGCATTTTTCCAGGTGGACAAAGCTTCTCCCAACATCCCAGGTGTTTCTCTCACCTGAAGGGCAGAAGGTCTGGGAGGAACAGCAGCAGGTTGAGTTTTTGGTGGTGCAGGATGTTGATTTAGGACCAAGCCAAGGGGAACCAACCCTCCAGCTGCATTTTCCATGTGAAAAATAATCTTGCAGTAAATTCTGGGTATTAGTCCTTGCTGCTGACCATTCCCTCCTGCTTTTTTCTACTCCTGGAATTTATTTAAAAAGAATAATTTTAATTTATTGAAAGAAGATATCTCCCAGCCAAAGTTTCTTCAGGAGTTGACTCAACCGAGTGCTTTTGGTAGGAAAGGAAAAACCATTTCCAGAAAAGATTCAACCCTTGGACCCCTTCAAAGCCACCAGAAAAGAGTTCAGGGATATTTTTGCTTTGGGAATGGGGGCAAAAAAGGGTCTGTTGAATTGGGAGGATTTCTCCTGGTGGTGTCAAACATCAAGGAGATGCTGGGATGCATCTCAGGGCTCTGAGACATCACATGGAAACTTTTGCATCCCCTTTGCTTTATTAATCACTTGAGTATAAACTAATCTGCTGTTTTAATTAATTTAATTAATTTAATTTTTAAATTTAATTTAATTTTCATTTAATTGCAGCCCCCACATTACCCTGCTTGTTTTTTTTTTAAAAGAATGAGAATATTTTTTATGTTTGGGGCTGTTTCACTCAAGATCCTGGGAAGGAGTGGGGTGGTTCTGGCTACCATGCTCTGCATGAGGCCCTTTCCAGAGCCAGATGGGTATTGGAGAAGATAAAAAAAAACCCAGCAGCATCCAGAAAGGGATGGAGGTCAAACATCCCATCAGGTCAGGAAGGGAAAACATCAATATAACCAGTGGTCCCTCCAGAAAACCTTTTTATAGCTGGATGGTGGATTTTGAGCTGTCTTCTCCTGCATCCCCTGGCTTTGGGGCTTGGGAATCTTTAACCCATGATGTGGGGCATCTCCAGCTGCCTCCCACCTTGTCAGCTTGGGAAGAAAAAGGAATGTTTTAAACCCTCAGTGATGGAGCAGAGTGAATGGGGAGAGGATTTGGGGTCAAGGACCAGACATGCCTCCTTTTATTCATAGAATCATCATAGGTTTTTATGAATTTTTATTCATAGAATCATCAAATGGTTTGGGTTTGGGTTTGGGAGGGACCTCAAACATCATCTTTTTTCTGACTGTGTGTGAGGAATGAGGGAATTAGGGAACTGAGGGAATGCCAACACCAAAACCTACCCTGACCACGAGTCTTCCAAATCCAATTTATTCCCCAGTCATAAAATCATGGAATCATTGAATGGTTTGGGTTGGAAGGGACCTTTAAAGGACATCCAGTTCCAACCCCCTGCCATGGGCAGGGACACCTCCCACCAGTCCAGGATGCTCCAAGCCCCATCCAACCTGGATTTGAACACTTCCAGGGATGGGGCAGCCACAGCTTCTCTGGGCATCCAGGGCCAGGGTCTCACCACTCACAGGAAAGAATTTCATCCTCAGATCTCATCTCACTCTCCCCTCTTTCAGCTTGAAACTGTTTCCCCTTTTTCTATCACCCCAGGCCCTTTTCAGAAATCCCTCCCCCATTTTTTCTGGAGCTTCTTCAGGGCTCTAAGGTCTCCCTGAAGCCTTCTCCAACAACCCCAACTCTCTCCATCCCTCTGGATCATCTTCGTAGCCTCCTCCTGACTCACTCCATGTCCTTCTTATTTTGGGGAGCCCAGAAATGGACCCAGGATTGGAGTTGAGGAGAATCCCCTCCCTTTTCCTGCTGGTTGTGCTGCTTTTGGTTCAGCCCAGGACACAGTTGGTTGCCAACACGAAGTCCCCACCTTGAAATCCTTTCAAACCCCTCTTCTATCAGCTGCTGGATGAAACAAATTTTGTTTTAACTTCCCCATCGGGTGCAGCTGGAGCCACTCAGCTTGGTGGCATCTGGGGGAAGTCCAGGTTTTATTGAAAAATATAATGGTGCCTCCTGAAGTGTGATTTACTGCCCTGTCCACTCCTAGGACTTGATAATACATTTCTATTAGATTTCTTTCTTTTCCCTCCCTTCTCCTGGCAAAGAGCATCAAGTTTCTCCACCTGCCTGACACTTCCTTAGGTTTAGGCAAAATAAATTGTTGATTTTCATCAGGAGGAAGAGCTCTGGATGTCCTAATTCTCCAGGTGAGGCTGACAAGCTCAGCAAAAGCCACCCCGGTTTCGCTGGAGAGCTCATGATCCAACCCCAGGTCTTCTCTTGGGAAGCAGCTCAATCATCATAATGAAAAAAGGGGTTTCTTAGCCCAGCTTTCACTAACTAGAAATGATAGACCTGGTTCCTGGAAGATGGATTGTGCAGCTGATGAAAGGCAGAGAAGAAAAAGGAGGAGGGGAAGAAGCTGGGAGCAGGGGGGGGGGAAGGTGGAAAGAGAGTGAAGGCAGATGAGATGCAACCCAAGATTGATCACACCACTTGCAGGGTCTCCCATGCACAAAAAAGTGGAAAATATGTTTTTGTTTGCTGGGGTGGGTTAAGTGACACCCCCCCAACTCCCCTTTTTCTCCAAGTTCTCCACTTTTAGGGGTGGAATGTTTACCACAGGAGAAGCTTCCACTGCTCCATCCTTTCCAGGAGTAATATCAGGATGGAGAGGTGGCCCCAGGCCAACCTCCTCAAGTTCAACAAGAGCAAGAGCAAGGTCCTGCATCTGGGTTGAGGCAATCCCAAACACTGATAGAGGTTGGGCAGATGTGTGAGAAGATGAGAACCAAGCAGTGGATGCTCTCAGAGGACCCCTCTGAACCCTTGTGAACAGAAGAAGACACAGATGGATAGAACATGGGGTTTTTTTAGACCCCTTAAACAACCTTAAAGCTCCATTTGGTGAATGCCAGGAGAATATTTGAGAAAACTGCTGCTTGTTGGTCAATACCAGTGACATAAAGCCACAGATATTTATAACCCAGCACCAACAGAGGATGGGCAGTGAGGGGCTTGAGAGAAGGAGGAAAAGGACTTTTGGGTGCTGGTGGAGGAGAAGTTCAACAGGAGCCACCAGGGTACACCTGGAGCCCAGAAAGCCAACAGTGTCCTTGGCTGCATCAAGAGAAGAGTGGCCAGCAGGTCAAGGGAGGGGATTCTCCCCCTCTGCTCTTGTGAGACCCCTCCTGGAGTTCTGCATCAAGTTCTGGAGTCCTTCTTACAAAAAAAGATATGGATGTGCTGGAGGGTGTCCAGAGAAGATCCACGAGGATGCTCAGAGGGCTGGAGCACCTCTCCTGTGAGGACAGACTGAGAGAGTTGGGGTTATTCAGTCTGGAGAGGAGAAGGATCCAAGGAGACCTTATTGGAGCCTTCCAGGATCTGAAGGGGCTCCAGGAAAGCTGGGGAGGGATTTTTTAGGATGTCAGGGAGTGATAGGACATGGGGGAATGGATTCAAACTCCAATTTAGATTGGAAGTTAGGAAGAAGTTCTTCACCTTGAGGGTGGTGAGACACTGGCACAGGTTGCCCAGAGAGGTGGTGGAAGCCCCAGCCATCCCTGGAAGTTTTTAAGGCCAGGCTGGCCAGTTTTTAAGTTTTGAGGCTTAAAAACTGGAAGTTTTTAAGGCTCAGGGGCTCTGTGGGATCTGGTGGGAGGTGTCCTTGCCCATGGCAGGGGGTTGGAATGAGATGATCTTACAGGTCCCTCCCAACTCTGAAAATTCTATGATTCTGTCTCCTTCCATCCAAGGTGAGAACCTGGACTGGTTTAATCTTTTTACATCAACCTGGTTCATGCTTGGACTCGATGATCTTAAAAAAATTTTTCCAAACAAAAGGATTCTATGATTTTGATTTAATTTTCTTCTTCTCCTCCTTAATTTTTGGAGGCACATGTTTGAAATCAAGCGTGGATGCTCTGAAAGCATCTCAGCTCCTTACCAAAGTCAAGAAGGTAATGATGATCAATTTAAAAAGAGCTTCCTTTTTTTTTTTTTTTCCCCAAAAAAGAAGAAATCTATATTTCTACTCTTGCAATCCTGTTTCCTCTGAAATGCAAGGCTCAGATATTAGCTAATGAAGTTTCCTCAAGGGAAACTGAGTCATTTCCAGTTGGACCAAGGCCACCATCACTGGTGGGGCAGGAATGGGGAGATGCTGATTTTGACCCCTTGGTGTTGCTGGACCCTGATTTGGATATCCCAGGCTGGAAAACTCATTTGGCTCAATAAAAAAGGGATATTTGGGGTCAACTGGAGAATTCAGGTGGTCAGAGGCGACGTGGGGTACCATGGGCATCAGCTCTTCCCCTAAAGCTGAATTTGGCTGCATCACTTGGTGACTAATAGCCCAGTCTCTTGTGGCTGCTGTGCAGCCCTCTGATGTATGGGTGTTATATTAAGGGTGGAAAGGTGCTAAATGAGCTCTCTTTATTTTACATAAATTAACTCTAAAGTGATGTGTCACTGCCAGGCTGGCTCAGACTCTGAGCAAGTTTGTTTACCCAAGTTGAAAAAGAAAGGAGAACTCATGGTGGCTCCTTGTTGTCAGATGTTGCTTGAGGTCCTCCTACCTCCTCTAGCCCAAAACTTTCTCCTTTGGGCTTTCAAGGCTCCTTGAAGGTGCCCAAATTACCACCTCTACGTTGGGCATCATCCTTGGGATGGTGGATGTCTCAGTGCTGGCTTTTTGCAGAAATGGGGGCAAGTTGTGTGCTGATCATCCAGAATTAGATCTAAAGAAGAGGTTTTTTTTTTATTCTGAGGGTGGTGAGACTCTGGCCTGGGTTGCCCCAAGAGGTGGTAGATGCCTCATCCCTGGAAATCTTCAAGGTCTCGTTGGATTGGGCTCTGAGCAACCTGATCTGGTTGAAGAGGTCCTTGCTTGGTGATCTTTGAAGATCCCTTCCAACACAAACCATTTGATGATTCTAACATCTATATTTAGATATATCTATATCTATCCATATAAACAATAAGTAAATATTTAGATATCTACATCTAACATCTAAATTTTGGGCTGGATTTTCTCCAGTTCATCCATGATCTTCTCCACCTCCTGTAATCCCAAGTGAGAGGGGACTTCTCCTCCTAAATCTCATAGCTCAGTAAGCTAAAGGTCCATTTTTCCAGGAAATCTCCTTCTTTTCCCCATCCCTGTTCATCTCAGGGTCTTCTCCTCACCCAAGGGGTCACCATGTCCCTTCCCACCCCTCAATCTGGGAAGGAAAACCCTCCAGCCACCTCTTCACCTCCTTCTGGGAAGGAAAGTAGGAGAAACTATGCAGGAAAACATATCCAGGGTTGTAGTTGAAACAGAGGAGGACTTCACATTGTCCACCCTGGTCCCATGGGATGTTCTTGGCCTTGTCCTGCAAAGATTTGACCTTCCAGAGGCATTTCATGGAGTTTTGGATTCACATGAGAATCTGGGGAAGGCACAAAAAGCAGAAATCATCATCCAGAGCATCTTGAGAAGATTCTGGGGGATTCTCCAAGCTTTCCACCAGCACAGCCAGAGAGCATCAAGCATGAGTTGCCAGAGCTCTGCCCATCCCTGGAGCAGGGCATGATGCTCACTCTGAGCTTCACTTGAAAGGTTTAACTGCTTTTTATTTCCTTTTTCACCCATAATGGGGATTTTGGGGCCATCCTGGGATGGGACCTCCAAACACCTCCCATCCTGTGCCTTTTGTGGGAAGCTCAGGGATTTAGGGAATCAGCCATCTCCACCTTGGCTGCAGAGAAGAGGAGGAAAAGCTTCAGGCTCACAGGGTGACAGATCCCCAACTCCAGAGGAACCAACTCTCCACCAAAAAAAAGCTGGAGAAAAGACCAGGGGGGGACTCATGTCCACACCAACAGGGTGATGGGGAGCCCTGACCATTGCTGGGGGCTTCAGGCTGAGAGGCAGAGGATGCAATTAGGTGGGCTCATTTCTTTTTCTCTGCTTGCTGACTAATTAATCCTTCTTGTTGGTGGCACCATGTCCTTGGGGGCAGCATTTAAAGCACAAAGCAGGAGCAGCAGAGAACCAGGGGCTGCTCCACCTGCATCCCAAGGGATTTTCGTAGTGGCCTGACACAACCTTGATGACTTTCTCTTCTTTTTTTTTTTTTTAAATATTTTCCACTCCCAGGCAGTGCCAAACGGATGAGGACTTTGCCACCAGCATCCTCACGGGACCCCAAAAACTCCCAGCTGGAGGAGGGCAGCAGAGGTGAGGCCAGTGGGTGCAGATGGGGGGGGGGTGTGGGGCAGAGACCACCTCCATCCCCCTGCCTTCCCATTTTTTTAAGGGCATGGAATGATAGGACAAGAGGAAGTGGCTTTAAACTGGAAGAAGGGAGATTTAGAGAAGACATTGGGAAGAAATTCCTCACTATGAGGGTGCTGAGGCCCTGGCCCAGGTTGCCCCCAGAAGCTGTGGTTGCCCCATCCCTGGAAGTGTTGAAGGTTGGATGGGGCTTGGAGCAACCTGGGCTGTGGGAGGTGTCCCTGCCCGTGGCAGGGGGGTTGGAATTAGATGATCTCTAAGGTCCCATCCAACCCAACCCATGTGATGATTCCATGATCTCTGGTGCATTATCCCACCATGACCAGGCAAGGAGAAGCCTGGGGGTGTTCAGATGGATGTCACCCACTTCCCACCAACACCTTTTCATGGAATCACACAATGGTTTGGGTTGGAAGGGACCTTAAAGTTCCTTAAGTTCCAACACCACAGAATCCCAGAATGATTTGGGTTGGAAAGGAGCTCTGGGATCATCAAATCCAACCCTTGATCCACTCCCCCCGTGGTTCCCAGCCCATGGCACTGAGTGCCACATCCAGTCTTTTCTTAAAAATCTCTAAGGTCCCATCCAACCCAACCCATGTGATGATTCCATGATCTCTGGTGCATTATCCCACCATGACCAGGAAAGGAGAAGCCTGGGGGTGTTCAGATGGATGTCACCCACTTCCCACCAACACCTTTTCATGGAATCACACAATGGTTTGGAATCACACAATGGTTCAAACCTCCTCACAAGCATGTTCTGCTGTTATTATCCAGGGGTCATGGAACTATGGTTAAGAAGAGCAGAGGGAACTCCTGTGGGAAGCTCAGCAGGCCCCTGGCCAGTACTGTGTTTGTCTGATGTGGTGGCAGCTGGAAATACCCATCTCCTTTTACTGAGTTGTACAGTCTGTGAAGCTGTGAGAAGTAGGAGCTGTACCAAGTGTGGTCAAACTGCTGGATCAGAGCATCCCTGAGCTGGTGTAGCAGAGGCTTGTGTAGCAGCACCAAGCTCAGGGCTGATCACCTGCCTTCCCACAGCCCTGCCTGCACCCAGCTCCCTCAAATTCAGGCAGGAATGTGTTCATGCTGGGCTTTGCTCAGGTTTCCTAAGATCTGGTTTGTTTTCCTGCTCTGACCTGGGCTTGCCTCAAGCTTCATGACTACAGCAAAGCCAGGTGCTCAGTGCTGATGGCACTCTTGGCTCTGAATGGTGATGATTCCATGATCTCTGGTGCATTATCCCACCATGACCAGGCAAGGAGAAGCCTGGGGGTGTTCAGATGGATGTCACCCACTTCCCACCAACACCTTTTCATGGAATCACACAATGGTTTGGGTTGGAAGGGGACTTAAAGTTCCTTAAGTTCCAACACCACAGAATATCCCAGAATCATTTGGGTTGGAAGGGACCTCTGAGATCATCAAGTCCAACCCTTGATCCACTCCCCCCATGGTTCCCAGCCCATGGCACTGAGTGCCACGTTCAGTCTCTTCTTAAAAACCTCCAGGGATGGAGAATCCACCCCCTCCCTGGGCAGGAAATAATTTTTTCCTAATCTGCAACCTGACCCTCCCCTGGCAGAGCTTAAGCCCATGGCCTCTTGTCTTGCTGAGAGTTGCCTGGGAAAAGAGCCCAACCCCCCCCTGGCTCCAACCTCCTTTCAGGGAGTTGGAGAGAGTGATGAGGTCTCCCCTGAGCCTCCTCTTCTCCAGACTAGAGGAATTCTCCAGAATTAAGGGTTCTCCAGACCTTTGCCATGCCCACAGACCCCTTCCATTAGTCCAACCCCATCCAACTTGGCCTCCAACATTTTTTCTTTCCTCCTTCCAGGCAAACAGCTGCAGATCAAGCCCCGACTGTGAGCAAGACCCAACCCAAGCAGCTCAGGAACCTCAGAGCCAGGCATGACCTGGCACCTACCTCAGGACACCCCCCCTTGCTGACCTTGTTGTTTTTTTTTCTGGGACATCATTTTGGCAAGAAGCTGGGTGACAGCCTGGGGAAGGGCCACCAATTCCTGCAAGGAAGTGGCTTTGTTTGAAATGTTTTCCTTTGCCAATAAATTGTCTTTTCAACCATAGTTTTTGAAGGCAAGCTTCACCAGCAGGCTTCTGGGATGCTTTTGGGGCTGGGAAGAGATTCCTGTGTCTATTGGTGCTGCTGTCCCAAACACAAGGTGACACGAGGAGCTTGATGTTCTTCATCCAGGTCAGACAATATATTGGGGACAAGCATGGCCACTGGTCACAAGTCACCATACTGGGATGTAATGGGATGTAAAACCCCTCAGTGTGGCTCAACCCCAACCTCCCCAGACCCAGAGTCCACCTTGCATCCATCTTAATTCAGCTTTTTGGTTTGGGGAGGAGGTTTCTTGGTGTGGAGCCATGTGCTGAGAGCATCCTTAGTGGGAATATGTCTTGGGAGCAGCATGAAGCTCACACCAAACATTCCAGCACCATCTTGGGTTTTCCCACCATTGGTTGCACCCTGACCCCCACCTCTCCCCAGCCCAGCAGGGGGTTGTTGTCCTTTGGGACACCCAAACCAGAAATTCCAGAGTGGGGTTTTTTATTGGGGGGGGGTTCCATATCCAGGCCAGGAAGCAAAACACATTGAGAAGGTTGTGCTGGAATGTTTTCCTCCCCTGATGGAATTCCTGGGACAGCTGCAGCATCTCCCCTTTGTCAAGACAGAATTTCTGGGGACTCAGCACCCAAGGGTGCTTGGTTTTGGGATGGAGAATGGAACCTCCATGATGCTGTGGGCTTGGGTGACCCCTCACAAGGGTCTGGGGGTTTCATCACCACAAGAGTGATGTGGGACCCCCTTGGGAGGGTTCCCCATCCTTGGGTGAGCACCCATGGGTGCATGAACCCACCCCATGGTGGGGGAAATCTTGCTGTCACCCCCCCTGGACACCCCCACTCCTGGTTCATGGTGGGGGATTTATCACCTGGCTCGGGTGGCATGAGGTGCCACCAAAGCTGGGACATCCTAAATGCCTGTCACCTCCCTACCTGCTGCCAGGAGGTGTTTTGGGGCCACTTGGAGACCAGTTTGGGGTGGCCAGATCCCCAGCATCCACCCCAGCCATGCCAGGGACCAGCAGGTCCCTTCCCCCCTCTGGGGCAGCACCCACAGCAGCGATTTGGTTTTTTAGGAAAATTTTTGTTGTTTCTGTTAAATATTCAGTGTCTTTTATTAAACTCTGTGTTTTGATATGTAAATAAAAGAGGTTCTTCCCTGGGAAGCCTGGTCAGAGCGTGGCTTTGCTCTTTTTTTTTTTCTTTTTTTTTCAGTGATAACAACACCAACATCTCCTTGAGGAGCTGCTGATGCCACCAAAGGGGTGGGAGAGTCCCCGTTGCTCCCCAAACCCCAATTCTTTGGAAGTTTTGAATTATTAGGACTTTCCCCACTTGCCCTAAAAGTGACATTTTCATAGAATCATAGAATTCTTTCCCTAGAATCATGGAAAGGACATGGATCTTTGCCAAAGCAGGATCACCCCCACACAGGGACTCATGGAAGTGAATTTGGGAAATCTCCAGAGAAGGAGACCACAACCTCTGGGCATCCTGGTCCTTTCCTCACAGGAAAGAAGTTTCTCCTCATTTTGAGGTGTAATTTCCAATTTCCTAATTTAAACCCCACCAGGGCTGAGTAGAGGGGGGAGAATGAGCTCCTTCAACCTCCTGTCTACAACTACTTTAGGGGAGGTTGTAAAGAGGTGAGGATCAGTCTGGGCAATGAAGTTACAAGGGGTAAAGGGGCTCAAGTTGCTCCAGGAGAGGTTTAGATGGGATGTTAGGAAGAATTTCTTCCCTGAAAAGTTTACCAGACATGGGAACAGACAGCCCAGGGCAGTGGTGGAGTCACCAAGCCTGAAGGTATTAAAGATTTTGGGATGTGGGTTAGTTAAGGACATGTCAGTCTTGGATTAATGGGATGAACTCACCTTAAAGGGCTTTTCCAACCAAGGAGTTTCTGTGGTTTCCTTAAAAAAATAAAATAAAATAAAATAAATAAAATAAAATAAAATAATAAAATAAAATAAAATAAAATAAAATAAAATAAAATAAAATAAAATAAAATAAAATAAAATAAAATAAAATATAATATAAAATAAAATAAAATAAAATATAAAATAAAATAAAATAAATAAAATAAAATAATAAAATAAATAAAATAAAATAATAAAATAAAATAAAATAAAATAAATAAAATAAAATAAAATAAAATAAAATAAAATAAAATAAAATAAAATAAAATAAAATAAAATAAAATAAAATAAAACAGCAACCAACCAAAAGCCCCAAACCTAAACTCACCAAAAACTGCCCCAATGATGCTTTGAATCCCATGCACCCCACGTGCCAGTATAGGTGCCTGACCTGCTGGAAATCCCTGGAAAAAGGGCTCTGTGGGAAAAAAACTCTGTGGAAAAAGCCCTGGGAGGAGTCCTGGTGGACAAGAGGATGAGCATGGGCTAGTGATGTGCCCTTGTGGGCAACGAGGCCAATGGGCACCTGGGGGGCATCAAGGATGGTGGGGCCAGCAGGTTGAGGGAGGTTCTGCTCCTTCTCTATCCTGGTGAGGCCACATCTGGAGAACTGTGTCCAGGTCTGGGCTTCCCAGTTCAGGATAAGGAATTACTGGAGAGAGTCCAGCACAGAGCCACTGAGATGCTGAGGGCAGTGGAGCAGCAACCATGGAAGGAAAAGTCTGAGCTGGGGCTGTTCAACCTGGAGAGGAGAAGACTGAGAGGGGATCTCATCCAGTTTTTGGAAATATCTAAAGGGTGGGTGTCAGGAGGATGGGATCAGACTCCTTTCATGTCCAGTGAAAGGAAAAGGAGCAGGGGCTCCAAACTGGAACACAAGGTGTTCAATTAAATCATAAAGAGCTTCTTTATTTATTTTATCCATCTGTCTGATTATCTAATCTATCCTATTTACTTTTATTCCTATTATTTAGGAATAACAGCACTGGAACAAGCTGCCCAGAGAGGTGATGGATTCTCCATCTCTGGAGATATTCTCCAGCAGGGAGTTTGGACTAAATGATCTTCAGGGGTCCCTTCCAACCCCTAAAATTCTGTGACTCTTTAGTATTTCTTGACTCAAGCTTTTTGGGCCCCAATGTGAGTGCAGAGCTTGCTCTGAGCTGGAGCTTCTTGGATTCTCTCCTGGTGAGGCCACATCTGGAGAACTGTGTCCAGGTCTGGGTTTCCCAGTTCAGGATAAGGATCAGGAATTACTGGGGAGAGTCCAGCACAGAGCCACTGAGATGCTGAGGGCAGTGGAGCAGCAACCATGGAAGGAAAAGTCTGAGCTGGGGCTGTTCAGCCTGGAGAGGAGAAGACTGAGAGGGGATCTCATCCAGTTTTTGGAAATATCTACAGGGTGGGTGTCAGGAGGATGGGATCAGACTCCTTTCATGTCCAGTGGAAGGAAAAGGAGCAGGGGCTCCAAACTGGAACACAAGGTGTTCAATTAAAACATAAAGAGCTTCTTTATTTATTTTATCCATCTATCTGATTATCTAATCTATCCTATTTACTTTTATTCCTATTATTTAGGAATAACAGCACTGGAACAGGCTGCCCAGAGAGGTGATGGATTCTCCATCTCTGGAGTTATTCTCCAGCAGGGAGTTTGGACTAAATGGTCTTCAGGGGTCCCTTCCAACCCCTAAAATTCTGTGACTCTTTAGTATTTCTTGACTCAAGCTTTTTGGGACCCAATGTGAGTGCAGAGCCTGCTCTGAGCTGGAGCTTCTTGGATTCTCTCCTGGTGAGGCCACATCTGGAGAATTGTGTCCAGCTCTGGGCTTCCCAGTTCAGGATAAGGATAAGGAATTACTGGGGAGAGTCCAGCACAGAGCCACTGAGATGCTAAATTACAGAATAATTTGGGTTGGAAGGGACTTCTGAAGGGGTGATGGAGATTCCCATCTCCCATGGGAGCAGGGATGAAGGAGTTGGATCTGTTCAACCTGGAAAAGAGGAGGCTGAGAGAGGATCTCATCACACACCTGAAGGGTGGGTGTCAGGAGGATGGGATCAGGCACTTCCCAACTTCCCAGATCCAGTGACAGGACAAGGGGATATGGTCACAAACTGGAAGTCAGGACGTTCAAACTAAACACAAGGAAGAATTTTAGGAATAACAGAGCTCTGGAACAGGATGCCCAGAGGTGTGGTGGAGCCTCCTCTTTTCCTCCTGAACCCCATAGCTCAGTAAGCTAAAGGTCCATTTTTCCAGGAAATCTCCTTCTTTTCCTCATCCCTGTTCATCTCAGGGTCTTCTCCTCACCCAAGGGGTCACCACGTCCCTGCCCACCCCTCAATCTGGGAAGGAAAACCCTCCAGCCACCTCTTCACCTCCTTCTGGGAAGGAAAGTAGGAGAAACTCTGCAGAAAGACAGATCCAGGGACATATCTTTTGGAAACATCCAGAATCATAGAATCATAGAATCCTAGGGGTTGGAAGGGACCTCGAAAGATCATCTAGTCCAACCCCCCCTGCCAGAGCAGGGCCCCCTAGAGTACATCCCCTAGGAACGTGTCCAGGTGGGTTTTGAATGTCTCCAGTGAAGGAGACTCCACAACCCCCCTGGGCAGCCTGTTCCAGGGCTCCGTCACCCTTACAGTAAAAAAATTTTTTCTGATATTCAACTTGAACCTCCTATGCTCCAATTTACACCCATTACCCCTTGTCCTATCACTGGTCACCACTGAGAAAAGCCTAACTCCATCTCCCTGACACTCACCCCTTACATATTTGAAAACATTGATGAGGTCACCCCTCAGTCTCCTTTTCTCCAAACTAAAGAGACCCAGCTCCCTCAGCCTTTCCTCATAAGGGAGATGTTCCACTCCCTTAATCATCTCAGTAGCTCTGTGCTGGACTCTTTCAAGCACTTCCCTGTCCTTCTTGAACTGAGGGGCCCAGAACTGGACACAATACTCCAGGTGTGGCCTCACCAATGCAGAATAGAGGGGGAGGAGAACCTCTCTTGACCTACTAACCACACCCTTTCTAATGCACCCCAGGATGCCATTGGCCTTCTTGGCCACAAGGGCACATTGCTGGCTCATGGGCATCTTCTTGTCTACCAGGACCCCCAGGTCTCTTTCACCTCCACTGCTCTCCAGCAGCTCAGCCCCCAACCTATACTGGGACATCGTGTTGTTCTTCCCCAAATGCAAAACTCTACACTTCCCCTTGTTGAACCCACCTGGGCATCATCCTGTGACACCAACTCCAGGTCAACCTCTGGCAGGAGGCTTGGATTAAATGACCTCCAGAGGTCCCTTCCAACCTTTAACATTCCCTGATTCCAGGGGAATTCCATCACCCAGGGGTGATGGGAGCTGGGAGGTTGGGTCCTACCCATGGCCTCAGCTCCATAAGGAGCAGCCTAACGAGGATTAAGGCTCACACTTTAATTAAACAAAGCAACCAAGAGCTCACTGAGAGCTCTGCCACCCACCAGCACCCCCTTCCCTTCCCGGGGAGGTTTGTAATTTATTGCCAAGAGCCATCAAAGCACTTCAGGGGTGAGGAAGGATTAATTTCCCAGCAGGGATAAATTCCCAGCCCCTGGAGAGAGGTGTTCCCAAGCCCTGTTGGATTCCCCTCCCATCTTCAGCAGCCTCACTGATGGGTTTCTCCATCTTCCCAGGGAAACTGGGGATGCTGCAGGGATGGGAAGTGTCCCGGGTGATTCCTTGGCTAAAGGGGTGGTGCTTGGGACAGAGGTTCTGGAATATCAACATTTCCTGGAAAACTCTCCCGTGCTACTGGACTCCTCTTGGGGAAGGAGGTGCTGGGCTTAACATCACCCCACACCCCCCCAAAAAAAAAAATTAAAAAAAATTAAAAAAAAGCTCGATTTTCTGCTTGGAGTCTGGGGTGGCTCCTTCTCTGCCCAGAGCTGATCCCACCATGGGCACCAAACTCTCTGCATCCCCATCCCAAAGTGATTTCCAAGCCTTTTTTTAGGGAATGACTCCTGGATCCATGCAGCAGATCCTGGTGGAGCATCTCTCAAGATGATGCCACCAATTCCTGGGGTGCATCAGGGGGGACACCCCCATCCTCACCATGGGCTGATGTTCCCATGGGCATCAACCAACTGGGGAAACTGAGGCAGCTCCCACCAGGCACTCCAAGGGTTAAATCTGTCCCCTCTGGAAGCAAAGGTGACTCCAACCTTGGGATCAACTCCTAGGAAGATGCCACCAGTTCCATGGAGTGCATCCCGATGATGTCCCCCTGAAGGCAGCACCCCAAGCCCCATCACCACCCAACTGGGGAAACTGAGGCACCCATCTCTTTGCACGATTTGTCCCCATCCCAAAGTGAATTCCAAGCTTTTTTTTAGGGAATGACACCTGGATCCATGCAGCAGATCCTGGTGGAGCATCTCCCAGGATGGTGCCACCAGTTCCTGGGGTGCATCAGGGGGGACACCCCCATCCTCACCATGGGCTGATGCTCCCATGGGCATCAACCAACTGGGGAAACTGAGGCAGCTCCCACCAGGCACTCCAAGGGTTAAATCTGTCCCCTCTGGAAGCAAAGGTGACTCCAACCTTGGGATCAACTCCTAGGAAGATGCCACCAGTTCCATGGAGTGCACCCCAATGATGTCCCCATGAAGGCAGCACCCCAAGACCCATCACCACCCAACTGGGGAAACTGAGGCAGCACCCACCAGGCACTCCAAGGGTTAAATCTTCCCATTCTGGAAGCAAAGGTGACTCCAACCTTGGGATCACCTCCTGGGATGATGCCACCAGCTCCATGGGGTGCACCCCAATGATGTCCCCATGAAGGCAGCACCCCAAGCCAGCAGCACCCCAGGCTGCTTGCTGTGCCCTATCCCCACCCAACTGGGGAAACTGAGGCTCCAACCTTGGGATCAGCTCCCAGGAAGATGCCACCAGTTCCATGGAGTGCACCCCAATGATGTCCCCCTGAAGGCAGCACCCCGAGCCCCATCACCACCCAACGGGGGAAACTGAGGCAGTTCCCACCCGGCACTCCAAGGGTTAAATCTGTCCCCTCTGGAAGCAAAGGTGACTCCAACCTTGGGAATACATCCCAGGAAGATGCCACCAGCTCCATGGGGTGCACCCCAATGATGTCCCCATGAAGGCAGCACCCCAAGCCAGCAGCACCCCAGACTGGTTGCTGTGCCCTATCCCCACCCAACGGGGGAAACTGAGGCACCAGGCACTCCAAGGGTTAAATCTTCCCATTCTGGAAGCAAAGGTGACTCCAACCTTGGGATCACCTCCTGGGATGATGCCACCAGCTCCATGGGGTGCACCCCAATGATGTCCCCCTGAAAGCAGCACCCCAAGCCCCATCACCACCCATCTGGGGAAACTGAGGCACCCATCTCTTTGCATGAGTTGTCCCCATTCCAGAATTATTTCCAAGCCTTTTTTTAGGGAATGACACCTGGATCCATGCAGCAGATCGTGGTGGAGCATCTCCCAAGATGGTGCCACCAGTTCCTGGGGTGCATCAGGGGGGACACCCCCATCCTCACCATGGGCTGATGCTCCCATGGGCATCAACCAACTGGGGAAACTGAGGCAGCTCCCACCAGGCACTCCAAGGGTTAAATCTGTCCCCTCTGGAAGCAAAGGTGACTCCAACCTTGGGATCAACTCCTAGGAAGATGCCACCAGTTCCATGGAGTGCACCCCAATGATGTCCCCCTGAAGGCAGCACCCCGAGCCCCATCACCACCCAACGGGGGAAACTGAGGCAGTTCCCACCCGGCACTCCAAGGGTTAAATCTGTCCCCTCTGGAAGCAAAGGTGACTCCAACCTTGGGAATACATCCCAGGAAGATGCCACCAGCTCCATGGGGTGCACCCCAGTGATGTCCCCCTGAAGGCAGCACCCCAAGCCAGCAGCACCCCAGACTGCTTGCTGTGCCCTATCCCCACCCAACTGGGGAAACTGAGGCACCCATCTCTTTGCACGATTTGTCCCCATCCCAAAGTGATTTCCAAGCTTATTTTTAGGGAATGACACCTGGATCCATGCAGCAGATCCTGGTGGAGCATCTCCCAAGATGGTGCCACCAGCTCCTGGGGTGCATCAGGGGGGACACCCCCATCCTCACCATGGGCTGATGTTCCCATGGGCATCAACCAACTGGGGAAACTGAGGCAGCTCCCACCAGGCACTCCAAGGGTTAAATCTGTCCCCTCTGGAAGCAAAGGTGACTCCAACCTTGGGAATACATCCCAGGATGATGCCACCAGCTCCATGGGGTGCACCCCAATGATGTCCCCATGAAGGCAGCACCCCAAGCCAGCAGCACCCCAGACTGGTTGCTGTGCCCTATCCCCCCCCAACTGGGGAAACTGAGGCACCAGGCACTCCAAGGGTTAAATCTGTCCCACTCTGGAAGCAAAGGTGACTCCAACCTTGGGATCACCTCCTGGGATGATGCCACCAGCTCCATGGGGTGCATCCCAATGATGTCCCCCTGAAAGCAGCACCCCAAGCCCCATCACCACCCAACTGGGGAAACTGAGGCACCCATCTCTTTGCACAACTTGTCCCCATTCCAGAATTATTTCCAAGCCTTTTTTTAGGGAATGACACCTGGATCCATGCAGCAGATCCTGGTGGAGCATCTCCCAAGATGGTGCCACCAATTCCTGGGGTGCATCAGGGGGGACACCCCCATCCTCACCATGGGCTGATGTTCCCATGGGCATCAACCAACTGGGGAAACTGAGGCAGCTCCCACCAGGCACTCCAAGGGTTAAATCTGTCCCCTCTGGAAGCAAAGGTGACTCAAACATTGGGATCACCTCCTGGGATGATGCCACCAGGTCCATGGGGTGCACCCCAATGATGTCCCCATGAAGGCAGCACCCCAAGCCAGCAGCACCCCAGACTGCTTGCTGTGCCCTAACCCCACCCAACTGGGGAAACTGAGGCACCAGGCACTCCAAGGGTTAAATGTCCCATTCTGGAAGCAAAGGTGACTCCAACTTTGGGATCACCTCCTGGGATGATGCCACCAGCTCCATGGGGTGCACCCCAATGATGTCCCCCTGAAAGCAGCACCCCAAGCCCCATCACCACCCAACTGGGGAAACTGAGGCACCCATCTTTTTGCACAACTTGTCCCCATTCCAGAATTATTTCCAAGCCTTTTTTTAGGGAATGACACCTGGATCCATGCAGCAGATCCTGGTGGAGCATCTCCCAAGATGATGCCACCAGTTCCTGGGGTGCATCAGGGGGGACACCCCCATCCTCACCATGGGCTGATGATCCCATGGGCATCAACCAACTGGGGAAACTGAGGCAGCTCCCACCAGGCACTCCAAGGGTTAAATCTGTCCCCTCTGGAAGCAAAGGTGACTCCAACCTTGGGATCACCTCCTGGGATGATGCCAGCAGCTCCATGGGGTGCACCCCAATGATGTCCCCATGAAGGCAGCACCCCAAGCCAGCAGCACCCCAGACTGGTTGCTGTGCCCTATCCCCACCCAATGGGGGAAACTGAGGCACCAGGCACTCCAAGGGTTAAATCTCCCACTCTGGAAGCAAAGGTGACTCAAACATTGGGATCATCTCCTGGGATGATGCCACCAGCTCCATGGGGTGCACCCCAGTGATGTCCCCATGAAGGCAGCACCCCAGGCCCCATCACCACCCAACTGGGGAAACTGAGGCAGCTCCCACCAGGCACTCCAAGGGTTAAATCTTCCCATTCTGGAAGCAAAGGTGACTCCAACCTTTGGATCACCTCCTGGGATGATGCCAGCAGCTCCATGGGGTGCATCCCAATGATGTCCCCATGAAGGCAGCACCCCAAGCCAGCAGCACCCCAGACTGGTTGCTGTGCCCTATCCCCACCCAACTGGGGAAACTGAGGCACCAGGCACTCCAAGGGTTAAATCTGTCCCCTCTGGAAGCAAAGGTGACTCCAACCTTGGGATCACCTCCTGGGATGATGCCAGCAGCTCCATGGGATGCACCCCAATGATGTCCCCATGAAGGCAGCACCCCAAGCCCCACCACCACCCAACTGGGGAAACTGAGGCAGCTCCCAGCCCCGCTCCAAGGGTTAAAGGGGGCAGGGGAGCTGGAGGCTCTAAAAGCAGGAGGTGACGCTCTGGCCCTGCCATCCCGAGGCCACCAACCTGGTTATGTCACTCGACTGTCACATCTGAGTAAACTTAGATGACCGGACCCCGGGGCTTTGGCGTGGCGGGGAGGGTTGGGGACATGCCACAGGACCCGGCCCTGTCACTGTACCCAGCTACCTGCTAAAAATACCCCAAAGGGGGTGGCACCGGCCAGCGACAGCCCCGTTGGAGCTCAGCCCATCCCTAAATCCCTCGGTGGCTCCCGTCCCATAAGAGGGAGGGGGGGGGTGGCAGCTGCTGATGGGGGTCGGGTCCCTCCCCGAGTGGCTCCAGGGTGGAATTTGATGCCCAGGGAGGTGACCCCAATGTGGGACCCCAACATCCCCCCCTCCCCCATGTGGTGTTTGGGGGGTGACACAATAAATATGGGTTTAACCATCCCAGTTTGGGTTTTTTTTTGGGGGGGGGGAGTGTGCAAAAAATATCCAAAATATCCTTGTTGTCCCCTCTTCTTGCCCTGAGTTGTGGGGTGTCCCTTTATATTGGGGGCATCCCATATGGGATATTTGTGTCCCAGGTTATGCAGGATGGGGGAAATATGGGGTTTTGCCTGGGGGGGACACAGCCCCCAGCCCCTCATCTGCTCTGACTCCATTTTGACACCACAGGAGGACAAAGATGGGAAAAAAAACCCCAAACAAACAAAAAAAACCCCACACAAACAAACAATCTTCCCCCCAAAAAAATGATAGGGGGGTGGTGGCAGCTGCTGATGGGGGTCGGGTCCCTCCCTGAGTGGCTCCAGGGTGGAATTTGATGCCCAGGGAGGTCACCCCAATGTGGGACCCCAACATCCCCCCTCCCCCATGTGGCTTTGGGGGGGTGACACAATAATTATGGGTTTAACCACCCCAGTTTCTTTTTTTTCGGGGTGTGGGGGGTGGAAAAAATATCCAAAGCATCCTTGTTGTCCCCTTTTCTTGCCCTGAGTTGTGGGGTGTCCCTTTATATTGGGGGCATCCCATATGGAATATTTGTGTCCCAGGTTATGCAGGATGGGGGAAATATGGGGTTTTGCCTGGGGGGGACACAACCCCCAACCCCTCATCTGCTCTGACTCCATTTTAACACCACAGGAGGACAAAGATGGGGATGGGGGAAAAAAAACCCCAAACAAACAAAAAAAACCCCCACACAAACAAACAAACTTCCCCCCCCCCCAAAAAAAAAAGGTTTGAGGGGTGGTGGCAGCTGCTGATGGGGTTTGGGTCCCTCCCCGAGAGGCTCCAGGGTGGAATTTGATGCCCAGGGAGGTGACACCAACGGGGAACCCCAACATCCCCCCCTCCCCCATGTGGTGTTTGGGGGGGTGACACAATAAATATGGGTTTAACCACCCCAGTTTCTTTTTTTTGGGGGGTGTGGGGGGTGGAAAAAATATCCAAAGCATCCTTGTTGTCCCCTGTTCTTGCCCTGAGTTGTGGGGTGTCCCTTTATATTGGGGGCATCCCATATGGGATATTTGTGTCCCAGGTTATGCAGGATGGGGGAAATATGGGGTTTTGCCTGGGGGGGACACAACCCCCAACCCCTCATCTGCTCTGACTCCATTTTGACACCACAGGAGGACAAAGATGGGGAAAAAAAACCCCACACAAACAGACAAACTTCCCAAAAAAAAAAAAAAAAAAAAAAAAAAAAAAAGATGTGGGGGTTTAATTGCTGGGTATGCAGTGGGATCAAGGTTTTCTTCCCCCCTCCAAGGAAACTAATTTTTTTTTTTCATTCATTTGGCCCAAATAAACCCTAATTTTAGGTGGTCAGTGGAGGGCAGTGTCCTCTGTCCCCAAGTGGTGATGGTCACCAGCTGGGTGAGGGGACTGTCACCCCCCAACCCAGTCCCCCATCAGGTGGAACATCTCAGAGGTGACTGCCCCGTGCCTCAGTTTCCCTTGGTGCACCCACAGCTGGGAAGAGGCTCCCAGGTGTCCCATCCATGGCCTTGGTGCATTTCCCCAACCCAACCCTGACCCCTCCAAACCTTGACCCCCCCACCCCTGTCTTGGTGCTGACCCCAAACATCCTCAACCCCCTGCAGCATCCAGGAGGTGGCAGGGCTTGGGGTCACATCCTGCGGGGGGGCTGAGCACCCCAGGGACACTTTGGGGACATGAGCACCCCAGGGACACTTTGGTGACACCTTTTCCATGTCCTCAGGCTCCACACCACCTCCTGTGACACCAAACCAGGTAAAAACCAGTTTGGGTCCAGTGGAGCTGCACCCCAGACCACTGATGGCTGGTGGGAGCCTCCAAAAAAAATCCCCCAAAATAAGGATAAGGATTTCTGCAAGGATGGGAAATCTTCCCCATGCTCCCAGGAAGGATGCTGAGCTGTTCCCACCTGGGAAAAAATCCTTGGGGAAGGCAGGAGGTCATGATCCTGCAGCAAAATGGGGTGAAACCTGATTTGGGATCAATAATCCCCTTTTGGGGTCTTTCCCATTTCTTCGGGTGAAAATGAGGATTTTTATTTTTTTTTTCCCTAACTTTTTGCTCGGCTGGGGTTGGGTGCAGGGTGGTTGGTGGGGCCTTTGGGGGGTGAAAGCACATGGGGGGGCTGAGGTTGATCAGGGGGATGGAGGGGGATGAAGTGGGGGGGATGCTGGGGGATGCAGGGGGAGGGGGATGAAGGGTGATGGAGAAATGGGGATCCCCGGGGGGGGTTGGGGGGGATGCAGAGGGGTGCATGGGGATACTCGGGGTGCAGAGGGGGATGTAGGGTCGGGGTGAAGGAGGAATACAGCCCCAAGGATGAAGGGGGATGCCGGGGACGATAAAGAAGGGATGCCCGGGGGATGCAGAGGGGTTGCAGGAGAATAGAGGGGGATGAAGGGGGGTACAAGGGGGGTGCAGGGGGTTGCAGGGAGAGGGACAGGGCCGGGAGGGGGCAGGGGGATGCCCAGGGGATGAAGGAGAATGGAGGGGGATGAAGGGGAATGCAGGGAAGGTGAGGGAGGAAAGGGGCTGGGGTTTTGGGGGGGAGGGGAGGGGGAAGGGGTGATGCCCGGGGATTTTCCCTGGGCATAAAGGGGGGTGCAGAGAGGGATGAAAAGGGGAGACGCAGGGGGATGGAAAGGGATGCCCTGGGGGATGCCCTGGACACTGCCAACCCCCCCAAACCCCCAACCCCGTACCCCTCCCACACCTCATCCCCTTTCCCCCCCCCCGGCGTTGCCGCGGGCTGAGCCGAATCCTTACCCGGCGGAGATTGACAGCAGCCCCGGGGGCGTTGCCATGGGGATATGTAAATAAATCCATTCTGATAAGTGGGAAGCAAACGGACCCGCCTCTGAGAGGCGGAACCGGGACAGCCTTTTCCCCCGTATATAGCGCGCCGGGATCCATTCACCCGCTCGGTAGCACCGAGCACGGGTAGCGGGGTGCAGCCAGGCAGGGGGTGCAGCCCCCGCCCCCCCCAAGGCTCAGTGCCAGTGTCCGGGGGAAGGAGGAGGAGGAGGAGGAGGTGGAAGAAGGCAGGGGAAGGTTCGCAAGCCCTGGGCGGGCAGCGGAGGAGGGGAGGGGAGAGGTGGGGCTGGGGCAAGTGCCAGAGGGGGAGGCAGGAAGGGGCGGGCAGGACTCTGCCTGCTCCTCGTCATTGGGAAGCGGCTGCAGGCAGCGGAGGAACCTGCCCCGAGAAACCCGGGCTGGAGAGGGGCCGGTCCCGTACCTACCGGGCTCCGCTTCCCCAAAGCGGCGGAGGCGGGGGGAGAGAGGAGGGTCCCGGAGGCAGATTGAGCCCCTCACTCAATCACCCACTCACCCACTCACCCACCCAGCAAAGCTCTGTCGGAACGTCCCGGAGTCGAATCCCGGAGGAAGGTCCACCAAGCAATTCCCGGTGCCCGAGAAGTGCGGAGCCTCGGAACAAAACCCCGACGGAGACATCTGGCTGCAGCCCGGAGAAGAGTCCCGGAGCCCGGCAGAACCTCGGATCCGAGTCCCAACAGGGAGTCCCGGAGCCCGTCCGAAGCCCGGAGCCGAGTCCCGACCGAGAGTCCCGGAGCCCGGTTGAACCTCGGAGCCGAGTCCCGACAGAGAGTCCCGGAGCCCAGTTGAACTCCAGAGCCGAGCCCGGTCCGAGAGTCCCGGAGCCGAGTCCCGACCGAGAGTCCCGGAGCCCGGCAGAACCCCGGAGCCGAGCCCGGTCCGAGAGCCCCGGAGCCCGGCAGAACCCCGGAGCCGAGCCCCGACCGAGAGTCCCGGAGCCGGGCTGAACCCCGGAGCCGAGTCCCGACCGAGCGTCCCGGAGCCCGTCCGAACCCCGGAGCCGAGCCCCGTCTGAGAGTCCCGGAGCCCGTCTGAACCTTGCAGCAAAGTCCCTTCGAAGGGTCCCGGTCTCATCGCCCCGTCGGGGCAACCGGTTGCATCGTAACCCAAAGTCTCGGAGTCCGGTGGGAAGAAGGTTCCGGAGCTCCGAATTCGGAGTTGTTCAATTCTCGGTGAGCGAAAGCAGCCGGGGGATCGCCCCCCGGTCCCTCCATGGACTGAGATGGCCTCGGAGTTGGCCATGAGCGCGGAGCTGCCCACCAGCCCCCTCGCCATCGAATACGTGAACGATTTCGACTTGATGAAGTTCGAGGTGAAGAAAGAACCGGCGGAGGCGGAGAGGCTGTGCCACCGTCTGCCAGCCGGTTCCCTCTCTTCTACCCCTCTCAGCACGCCCTGCTCCTCCGTGCCTTCCTCGCCCAGTTTCTGCGCTCCTAGCCCCGGTGGGCAACCGGCTCCCGGTCCTCCAGCTACCACCGCCGCTTCTCTGGGCTCCAAACCTCAGCTGGAGGAGCTGTATTGGATGTCGGGTTACCAGCATCACCTCAACCCCGAAGCTCTCAACCTGACACCGGAGGACGCGGTGGAAGCGTTGATCGGTGCTCCTCACCATCATCATCATCACCACCAAGGTTACGAGCCTTTCCGGCCTCAGCCTTTCGGGGGTGAGGAGTTACCGCCGGCTTCCCATCATCATCCCGGCCATCACCATCATCACCATCATCACCTCCGTTTGGAGGACCGCTTCTCCGACGATCAGTTGGTGAGTATGTCGGTCCGGGAGCTGAACCGGCAGCTGAGGGGCTTCAGCAAGGAGGAGGTGATCCGCCTCAAGCAGAAGAGGAGGACCTTGAAGAACCGAGGCTACGCTCAGTCCTGTCGTTACAAGCGGGTCCAGCAGCGGCACATCTTGGAGAACGAGAAATGTCAACTCCAGAGCCAGGTGGAGCAACTCAAGCAGGAGGTGACCCGCTTAGCCAAGGAAAGGGATCTGTACAAAGAAAAATACGAGAAGTTAGCCGGCCGGGGTTTCCCCAGGGAACCCTCCCCAAACGCTGCCCCCCCAAAACCCACCGCTGACTTCTTCATGTGAGCCCCAGGGAAGTTGGGGGGGGTGGGGTGGGTGAGTGAGTGAGTGGTGGGTGGGTGGGTGGGGGTTGGGGGGAAGGGTTGTCCCCCCTTTTTCCCCCTCGCCCCTTCATGTGGGGAGAGCAAACTTGTATAAAAAAAAAATAATAATAATTATTATTCCTGAAATTCGGGGGAGAGGGAGGTTGTACCCTTCCCCCCATCACACCCCCCAAGTTTAGAAGGGGGGTGGTGGGAGTTTGGGGGGGGGAGAAGGGGGGGTGAAGCCAGCCTGCATGCGGGACGTGTACGGCGCGTCTCCCCCACACCCCCCCGGGAGCATCAGCGCCATCCAGGTGGCTTCTCCCTCCCCCCCCCCCCCCCTCTCCCCGCCTCTTTCTCCTCATTTTTATCCTGCCTGTTTCACCCCCGAGTTTATTTCCCTTTCGAGGGGTCTCCACGGATCCTCCGGGGGGGTCCCCGGCAGCGCTGCGCCCTGCCCAGCCCTATAATTCCCCCCCCCCCCCCCCTCAAGCCCCCCCCAAACCTCCTTTCCCGGCCGGCAAACCTGAGCCACATTTAACTTATTCACCCTTGTAAATATGTAGAAATTGGTTAGTTTTCTGCATTTTTTTTTTGTTTTGTTTTGGTTCTTTTTTTCTTTTTTTTTTTTTTTCCTTGAGCCTATATTTTGCTTGGTGATTTATGAAAAAAAAAAAAAAAAACGAAAAAAAAAACCCCAAAATCCTTTAGAAAAGAAGAAAAAAAAAAAAAATTACACGAGTCTTAAAAGTTTGTATGTAATAGCATGCAAATAATATCCGAGTTAATTTAATGATGTTGGGAAGAAGCCGAATGCACTATATACAGGAATCAATTGGGTTAAATAATACTGTTTTATAGAGATTTAAAATTATCTATGCTCTTAAAAATAGTGGGGGGCGGGAGGGGAGGGGAGGGGGGGGAAGAGGTAACAATTTTAGGGTGACCTGAAAGGCAATATAGTAATATATGGACTGCAAAGGGTTGGCTGCTATCTCACTATGCACCAGATTTATTTATTAACCCTCGGGAAACGGAATAATTATTTTAACCTCGATGTCGAAAAGAAGGAAAGAAAAAAAAAAAAACCCCGTGCACATTATTTCTTGCGCAAAAAAAAAAAAAAAAAAAGGAAAGAATTAAGGATTCTTGCGATTGAGCTTCAAGCGAAAACGGGGCCGATCCTGCGCGGACGAGCGGGGTTGTTGTTGTTTTTTTGTTTTTTTTTTTTTAACAAGTTGCTTATTTAAAAAAAGAAAAAGCATTAAAAAAAAAAATCTTGGAGGGGAAAAAAAAAAACAAAAAACCGGACAAAGAGAGCTTGGGAGCCTGGTGCATTTTAGGTACTGATCGTGCGAAGCGTTTTTAACGACCTGTTGTTCCGATTTGTGACGGTTTTAACGATGTTGCATCAAGATAAAAACTTATATTCAACTAGAGCTTTGGGTCGGGTTTTCTCTCAACTCGTTGAGGGTGGTGGGAGGGGGGGAAAAGGTTTCCACACCATCGCCGAACCTTTGGGGTTCACTTCTTCATCCCTTTAACTCTCGGCACTGATGCAAAAAACCTCTCGGGGCGAAGGGGTTTTGCGGGGATAAATCTGACACTTGCGAGACGGGGACCACCATCGGCTTTGCTCTTAAATTTTTCTTTTTCTTGCTTTTTTTATTGTGGTTTTATTTTCTTTTTTTTCTCTTTTATTTTTTTTTCCTTTTTAATTTTTTTTTTTTCCTGGGTAGCGCATTATTTTATTTTTTCCTCTGGCCAAGGAGCCCCGGAAAACTTCATCCCCGCGGCTGCTGAAAAAAAAAGAAAAAAAAAAATTATAAAAAATAAATAAAAAAAAAATCACCTTCACCCCAGTCTGGATCCACTTTGACCCCAGCTTGTCCCGACACCGTCCCGACGAGCCTTAATTTATAAACGGTAATAAATGATTTTTTTTTTTTCTTTTTGGCTTCTCCCTTTTGACTTTTTAACGGTGATTCGTGGAAAACAAACAAACAAGCAGAAACCAAAACCAAACCAAAAAGCCAACCACACACTTTCCTTTAAGGAAAGCTTCAGGATTGGTATTTTTCCAAATATTTTGGGGTTTTTTTTGGGACTGTTTGCAGGGACAGACGTGTCCCCCCCCCCCCTCCCCCTCCGCAGCTCCAATCTGTGCCGCTGGGAAGCCCGAGCACGGCAGCTCCGTGCTGGCTTCTGTGGGGACAGTTTGCGACCCAGTCCCTGGCCCAAAATCTATCTGAAAAGACATTTTCTGTAGCTTTTTAATATTTTTAAATTTGTTTTCCCACTCCTGTGTTTTCACCAGGCTCAGTCGTGGCAGGTTCCCAGCTGGGAGCTGCCCCACCACGATGCAGTTTCCTCCTGCTTCCATAAATCACTGCTGTGCTGATACAAACCCCCCCCCCCCTGGGGGGACCTCCTGGGGTTTTTTTAGGGTGTTTGTGGCCTCAGGACTTTCTGGTTCTGCACCCCCAGACTTCACCCCCTTGGTTTTGCTCTTGTTCTTAATTTTTCAGCTGCTTATTTTGTCTCCAGAGGGGTTTTGAGCATCCCGAGCCCAGCTTGATACCAGGCTCAATTTTTTAGGATGGGAACACGGAGGGATCAGGGCTGGGTAGAAATGGGGGGGGTTTGAGGGAGGGCTTCACCCCTTATTCCTGGTAATATTTAAAGCTGGGGAAGCTTTACAAACCTGGTTCTAAATAAAAATAACCCATCCCTCTGCCTCTGTAGCCTCTCACAGGACTTTGCCTTCCCTCCTGGTTTTCTTTTTTTTTGAGGGGGTGAATTGCAGTTTTATAACCCAACTTTTCCTCCCATCACCCCTCCTCTTGGCATTCTTTTTTTTGGGGGAAGAATATTCCCAGCTGCCCACTCAGTGATTGAGTTGAGTTGGGAAAGGAGATGAAGGGGTTTGGGGCCACCAAACCTTCCTGGGGACCTCAGGAACCTCCTATATTTCCTCACCCTTGTGTCTTGCCGTGGTCCATATTTCCTGTTGGCATATCCTGGGTATATCCTCAGGGGTTGGGGCCCCCTTTTCCAGCTCTGTGGGGATGGTTGGAGGGGCAGAGCTGGCTTGGAGGCTGTGTGGGGTTTTTGGGAGGGTCCCTGATGCTTGTGGGGTGGCTGCGGGCACCTCGTGCCCCGTGTCCCTTTTGCCAGCAGAGTGATGGCAGCAGTTTGAGGACACCCAATTTTTCACTTGTTCTATGGTGCCCATCACCACCTGGACCTTCTGTCTACATCCTCTTCAATTTATAGGTTTTTATATTTTTTTAAACATTAATTTATTTTTTTTTTCCATGGTGCAGCAAGCTGGGGAAGGTGCGTCCTGGGTCTCACCACCAGGAGCAGATTATTTTGCTGCTTGTGGTGTTATTCCTTCCCCTTCATCCCCAATCCTCTGAGGGCAGCTGGAGCAGGGATGTGACCCCCCAAGTCTTTGTATCATGATATTTTTATTTTTAAATTTTTGTTTATATATATATATATATATTTTTTTTTTTTTTTCCTCCCCAGTACTTCCTGGAAATCCCCCAAGCAGGGAAACAGCTGGAGCAGGGCATGAGGGTGTTACTCCCACCCTTTAATACTGATAACCCATGGGGGACCCCATTCCCTGACATCTCCCTGGGAAGATCTGGGAGATTTTTTTTCCATGCTCACATCATTGGGGTGCAGGCAGGGACCCTCCTGGTGATCCCCACAAACCTGACCTGTACCTGCTGCTGCCTGGGGGTGGTTGTGGATCTGCCCGTGGTCACGTTTGGGGAATAAATAATAAAATTTAAAGTGGTTTCTGGCCAACTGGGGCTGGGGTTTTTCTCCTTGTTGGGGCCAAGGGGGCTGAGGCTCCATGGGCTGGAGGGGATGGGGGGTGCCTGGCTTTGCAGCATCTTTTGGGGTGGCTGTGATGTGGTGAGCATTTTTGGGGACCCCAGCTTGGTGCAGCCTTTTGGGGCTTCATTTTTATGGTCAGAATGTGTTGGCACACATTGGGTTTTTTTTTTTTTTTGGGGTGGAGATGGGTGGGGTGTGGTACATTCCCTGTGCCGCAGGGCTGCGGACATTTTCTGCCTGTTACAGGAGGGTGTGTGGAGTTTTAGGTTGTTCTTGACCTCTTTTTTTTTGTTTTGTTTGCCTTCTCATTTCTCCTGATCTGGAGATCAAGTGGGGTTGGAACCCCCTGTTTTCCGGGGTATTTGCAGCTCTTTTGGGTCACCCTGTGCTCTTTGCTCTGAGTCCCAGCCCCTGCATCCATCCTGGGCATCTCCTGCACCCCAATCCCAGCCTGGTCCTGCAAAAGCAGAAGTCCCCCTGTCTCACCCCAGCTGCCCCAAAGGGTGGGGGCATGGGGACAGTCCCCAGGGGATGCTACATCAGCCACTCCACATCATCCTCCTGCTGATTTTTTTTTTTTTTTTTTTTTAAACCATTTTCAAGCTCTGAAGGCACCACCGGCATCGCTGGGTTGGGAAAAGAGTTGAAACTCTTCCAGCTTTCCCTCTGATGGGTTTTACACCCTTCTCCCACCAGGAAGAATTTTTAAGAGAGGGTGAATTTTTAAAATTTCCTTTTCTTTTCTTTCTATTTGGGTGATGCACAATCCCCCAAAATACAGCAGCACCCAAGCACACACGGGTACCCAGCAGTGGTTCCAAGCCCTGGCAAAGCCAACCATCAACACCTTGTGTTGTCCCCTAGAAGAAATAACTATATTTCTGCAAAATGGGTAAAAAAAAAAAACCCAAAAAAACCAACCCTTGCAACAGGCCCATCAGTGCAGCATCCACAAAATACCCCTCACTCTTTCCTCCTCAATTATTGTTGTGGACCCACAGCAGATTTGCCACCAAATCCCTGCAGCAAGTCCCCACTTTGTGGGTAACTTGAGAGCTCCAGCCCTGGGAGATTAAATTCTTGGTTAGGAAGAGAAGTGGGCTTGCTAAGGGGGTAAATTTGGGGTGAATTTGCTGTGATGTTGGCTGAAAAAAAAAAATAAAACCAGGAATGAATTAAATTCCCAGGCAAAAAAACCCCCCAAGAAAACGAAAGTGCTGGTGCTGGCTCCAAGAAGCTTCTCCCCAGGGCTCTGATTCGTGCCCAGGTTTAGTTTGGAGCTGATTTGTTTTTTTTTTTGGCTGGAGATGATTTTCATCTTCTGGCTCAGCTGAAGTTTGGGTTTTTCTTTTTTTCCCCATGTTCCCACCAGCTCCAGGCCTGGCTGCCTCCTCTCTGCTTCTCTGTGCATCCCTGGGAGACAAATACTGCCCTGCTCCCCCAAATTGAAGGGTAAAAAAAAATGCAAATTTCTGTATTTATCACCTAAAAAGAGCTCCCTGGCTTCTGCCAGCTTGTGGCCTCCCCTTTTTTTGGCACTTGCCTGGCTTGTCCCTATGGTTGGGATTTTTTCCCAGGGAAGAGCAGAGCCTTTTGCCTTGCCCCATCCTTTTTGCACCTTGGTGGGAGCTGAGGTTCTTCCCAACAGCCAAAAAAACCCCCCCATGCACCCTCCCCCCCTCTGTGCATTCCATGAACAGGATCACAGCTGGATTTTGATCCCAAACTTCTGGTTTTTGGGTGGGTTTGCAATGCCTGGGGATGGCTGAAGCTGCTGCAGGAGGTGGAAGGGAGGATGGGAGGGTGCAGGGTTTCAGATGTGGGATGCAAGGATAAAGGATATGGGGTGTAGGATGCAGGGATGCAGAATAATTGGATGTGGGATGCAGGAGGTGGGGTATAGGATGCAAGGATATAGGATATGAGATATGGGATGCAGGAAATGGGATGGAGGGGGTGGGATGCAGGGATACAGGAGGTGGGATGCAGGGTATGAAATATGGGAGGTGGGATACAGGAGGTGGGATGCAGGACATAAGGATCCAAGGTAGGAGTTGTGGGATGCAGGAGGTTGGATTTGGGATGGAGGAGGTGGGATACAGAAGGTGGGATGCAGGAGGTGGGATGCAGGAGGTGGGATGCAGGACATAGGGATCCAAGGTAGGAGTTGTGGGATGCAGGAGGTTGGATTTGGGATGGAGGAGGTGGGATGCAGGATATGAAATGTGGGAGGTGGGATACAGGAGGTGGGATACAGGATGTGGGATGCAGGACATAGGGATCCAAGGTAGTGGATGTGGGATGCAGGAGGTTGGATTTGGGATGGAGGAGGTGGGATGCAAGGATACAGGATATTGGAGGTGGGATGCAGGGTATGAAGTATGGGAGGTGGGATGCAGGACATAGGGATCCAAGGTAGGAGTTGTGGGATGCAAGAGGTTGGATTTGGGATGGAGGAGGTGGGATGCAGGAGGTGGGATGCAGGACATAGGGATCCAGGGTTGTTGTGGGATGCAGGAGGTTGGATTTGGGATGGAGGAGGTGGGATGCAGGATACGAAATGTGGGAGGTGGGATACAGGAGGTGGGATGCAGGACACAGGGATCCAGGGCAGTTGTGGGATGCAGGAGGTTGGATTTGGGATGGAGGAGGTGGGATACAGAAGGTGGGATGCAGGAGGTGGGATGCAGGACATAAGGATCCAGGGTAGGAGTTGTGGGATGCAGGAGGTTGGATTTGGGATGGAGGAGGTGGGATGCAGGATGCCAGGACACAGGACACTGACCATGGGCTGTAGGATGCAGGACAGGACATGGAGGATAAGGGATGGGGCACACAGGATATGGGTTGCAGGATATGGGATGATGGGGTGGGATGCAAGGATACAGGATATTGGAGGTGGGATGCAGGGTATGAAACATGGGAGGTGGGATGCAGGACATAGGGATCCAAGGTAGGAGTTGTGGGATGCAGGAGGTTGGATTTGGGATGGAGGAGGTGGGATACAGAAGGTGGGATGCAGGACATAGGGATCCAGGGTAGGAGTTGTGGGATGCAGGAGGTTGGATTTGGGATGGAGGAGGTGGGATACAGAAGGTGGGATGCAGGACATAGGGATCCAGGGTAGGAGTTGTGGGATGCAGGAGGTTGGATTTGGGATGGAGGAGGTGGAATACAGAAGGTGGGATACAGAAGGTGGGATGCAGGACATAGGGATCCAGGGTAGGAGTTGTGGGATGCAAGAGGTTGGATTTGGGATGGAGGAGGTGGGATGCAGGGTATGAAATATGGGAGGTGGGATAAAGGGGGTGGGATGCAGGAGGTGGGATGAAGGACATAGGGATCCAAGGTAGGAGTTGTGGGATGCAGGAGGTTGGATTTGGGATGGAGGAGGTGGAATGCAGGGTATGAAATGTGGGAGGTGGGATGCAGGACATCGGGATCCAGGGTTGTTGTGGGATGCAGGAGGTTGGATTTGGGATGGAGGAGGTGGGATGCAGGATATGAAATGTGGGAGGTGGGATTCAGGACATAGGGATCCAGGGTTGTTGTGGGATGCAGGAGGTTGGATTTGGGATGGAGGAGGTGGGATGCAGGATGCCAGGACACAGGACACTGACCATGGGCTGTAGGATAGGACATGGAGGATAAGGGATGGGGCACACAGGATATGGGGACTGGGCTGCAGGATGTGGGGTAGAGGAGGTGGGGTGTGGAATTTGGGAGGCTCCTTGCAGAAGGCCCCTGGGACTGAATTTTGGTGCCAGTGCTGCTGTTCTGAGAGGAAAAGGAATTGCTGATCACACATGAACAACAAGAAGGAGCCTGGCACTTCCCAGCCCATCCTTCCCATCTGGAAAAGCTCCAGTGAGGATGCAGTGCTGACAGTGCCAACACATTCCAGGTTTGATAAGAATTTCTTGGGTGCTGTCCCTGCCCATCACCTCATCCATGGATTTGCCCTGAGATCTGTGTGGAAACGTGTGGGTGGCTGTGTGGGGGGGATGCAGGATATGGGATATGGGATGCAGGAGGTGGGATGGGGGAATATGGGATGTGGGATGGAGGAGATGGGATGCAGGAGGTGACGTACAGGATGCAGGAGGTGGGATGGAGCAGGTGGGATGCAAGCTGTGGGATGCAGGAGGTGAGATTTGGGATGCAGGAGGTGGGATGGAGGAGATGGGATGCAGGAGGTGAGATACAGGATGCAGAGGATGGGATGGAGCAGGTGGGATGGAGGATATGGGATATGGGATACAGTAGATGGGATGCAGGAGGTGAGATGTAGGATTCAGGAGGTGGGATGGGGGAATATGGGATGTGGGATGGAGGAGATGGGATGCAGGAAGTGACATACAGGATGCAGGAGATGGGATGGAGCAGGTGGGATGCAAGCTGTGGGATACAGGAGGTGAGATTTGGGATCCAGGAGGAGAGATAGGGTGCAGGAGTTGGGATGGAAGAGGTGGGATGGGGGAATATGGGATGTGGGATGGAGGAGATGGGATGCAGGAAGTGACATACAGGATGCAGGAGATGGGATGGAGCAGGTGGGATGCAAGCTGTGGGATGCAGGAGGTGAGATTTGGGATGCAGAAGATGGGATGGAGCAGGTGGGATGGAGAGTGGGAGTGGGGATGGAGCAGGTGGGATGCAAGCTGTGGGATGCAGGAGGTGGGATGGGGGAATATGGGATGTGGGATGGAGGAGATGGGATGCAGGAGGTGAGATCTGGGATGCAGGAGGTGGGATGGAGCAGGTGGGATGGGGGAATATGGGATATGGGATGCAGTAGATGGGATGCAGGAGGTGAGATGTAGGATGCAGGAAGTGGGATGGAGCAGGTGGGATGGAGGATATGGGATATGGGATACAGTAGATGGGATGCAGGAGGTGAGATTTGGGATCCAGGGAGTGAGATATAGGATGCAGGAGTTGGGATGGCAGAGGTGGGACGGGGGAATATGGGATGTGGGATGGAGGAGATGGGATGCAAGAGGTGAGATATGGGATGCAGGAGATGGGATGGAGCAGGTGGGATGGAGAGTGGGAGTGGGGATGGAGCAGGTGGGATGCAAGCTGTGGGATGCAGGAGGTGAGATTTGGGATGCAGGAGGTGGGATGGAGCAGGTGGGATGCAGGATATGGGATATGGGCTGCAGTAGATGGGATGCAGGAGGTGAGATTTGGGATGCAGGAGGTGGGGTGGAGCAGGTGGGATGGAGGATATGGGATATGGGATACAGTAGATGGGATGCAGGTGAGATGTTGGATTCAGGAGGTGGGATGGAGGTTATGGGATATGGGCTGCAGTAGATGGGATGCAGGAGGTGAGATTTGGGATGCAGGAGGTGGGATGGAAGAGGTGGGATGGGGGAATATGGGATGTGGGATGGAGGAGGTGGGATGCAGGAGGTGAGATATGGGATGCAGGAGGTGGGATGGAGCAGGTGGGATGGAGGATATGGGATATGGGCTGCAGTAGATGGGATGCAGGAGGTGAGATTTGGGATGCAGGAGGTGGGATGGAGCAGGTGGGATGGAGGATATGGGATATGGGATACAGTAGATGGGATGCAGGAGGTGAGATTTGGGATGCAGGAGGTGGGATGGAGCAGGTGGGATGCAGGATATGGGATATGGGCTGCAGTAGATGGGATGCAGGAGGTGAGATTTGGGATGCAGGAGGTGGGATGGAGCAGGTGGGATGCAGGATATGGGATGGAGGTTGTAGGAGGTGGGATGCAGGATGCACAGACACAAGACACTGGATGTGGGATGCAGGATATGGGATGCAGGAGGTGGGTCCCCAGCACCCAGGCCTCTCCCAGTCATCCCTGCTTGCCAAAATCCCTAATTAAGTCATCAGCTCAGTGCCTAATCACCCAGGTGGTAAAACCCAAAAGCTCCTTGGGGATTGATTTTTTTTTTTTTCCCCTTTCCTTCCTCCCTTTTTCTGGATCAGAGCAGGAAGAAGGGGGGTTGGGGAGAAGGTAGAACATCTTTTTCCCCCCCATCTCCACATCCCCCCCCCCAACCCCAGGTTATTTATTCATGTAAGAAGCTGAGGTTGGGGCTCAGCTCAGCCCTGGCAGCTGTCTGCTCCCTGGGAGCTCGAGCTGTAATTTGCACAAGCAAAAATAAACTAATTGTTATATTCAATTTGCATAAAGGGAAGGGGAAGAGAGGTGGGGGAGGGGGAAAGGGGAAGCCTGGGGCTGCCAGCCTTGTGCTGGAAGGACCAACTTCTCCCCCTGGGTCTCATCATTCCTGGTTTGAGGATGATGGAGGAGCTGGAGGAGACCAGAGCTGCAGAGATGGAAGGGCTGGACCAGTGTCTTCCTCACCCTGGGAAGCTACAGGAAAGCTGGGAAGGGATTTTTTTACCAGGATATGGAGTGAGAGGATGAGGGGGGAGCATTTCAGACTCGAAGAGGGGTGATTGAAGTCAGACATCAGGAAGAAATTCTTTGCTGGGAGGGTGGTGAGGCCCAGGTGTCCCAGAGAAGCTGTGGGTGCTCCCTGTCTGGAAGTGTTGAATCTGGATGGGGTTTGGAGCATCCTGGTGGGATGGGAAGAGGCAGGGGGTTGGGACCAGATCCCTCCCAACTCAGACTATTCCAAACTAGTCCCAATTCCAGCTATGAGGTGGGAAGCCCATCCCAATGCAGACCCCATCCCAAAAGGAGAGGACCCCATCCCAAAGGGAGAGGACCCCATCCCAAAGGGAGAGGACCCCATCCCAAAGGAAGGACCTGTCCATGTCAGGCCACTCTCTGGTGGGGCTGAGTGAGGTTTATTTGGGATTTTCACTTTGACCATGATGTGTGCAGGGGAAAAAAAAAGGCCCTGGACAATATCAACTACAAGAACTCCAGCCAAGGGGACACCCCACGTGTTCATCAACCCCCTTGCTTCCTAATGGAGGTCCTTTGCTTTCTGGGGCCACTTTTGGGGGTTTTTCCATGCCCAGGCACCTCTCACCCCAGGAATTTATTGCTCCCACTTCTGCTTAGTTGACCATTCTCTTTTTGGGACACCTGCAATGGGTCTCTAGTCCTTGCTCTTCCTTCTCAGTTGATGGGATGGGTGGAGGAGCCATCCTGAAGGTCTTCCTGTGGGAAAAACCTTAAATCTTTGAGACTTTCAGCCATTTTCTCAAGTGAGGGCACCTGGTGGGGATGTGTTTGCTGGACTTGAGCTTGTGATGGAGGTGAGTGGGATGCTGAAAAGCAGAGAGGGTTGTGAGAGCTCCTCTCTCCTCAACTCAGGGCAGCCCAAGGACTCCTAATAACCTTCCAGTCTCTGAAGGGACCTACAGGAAGGATGGAGAGGGACTTTTTGCAAGGGCCTGGAGTGACAGGATGAGGGGAAATGGTTTTAAATTAAAGAAGAGTGGATTTAGATTGGATGTTAGAAAGTTCTTCACCATGCAGGCAGTGGAATAAAGGAACAGGATGCCCAGGGAGGTGGTTGAGGCCTCATCCCTGGAGATATTCAAGGTGAGGCTCTGAGCAACCTGATCTGGTTGAGGGTGTCCTTGCTGCAGGATGGACTAGATGACCTTTAGAGGTCCCTTCCAAGCCAAATCATCCTATAATTTGATGATTCCTTGGCCCAGGAGGAAGAAGAGGAGAAAGGAGGAACACATCCATGGTCTGATGGATCAGAGGAGGAGGTGGAGACTTGGAGATGCTGATGCTCACTGTCTCCAGCATCATCCCCACCACATGGCATGGGAGAGCCCTGCCATGCCAGCATGTCCTGGGTTGGAATAGGTGACCTTTAGAAGTCCCTTTCTACCCAAATAATTCTATGAGTTCATGACTTTTTGGGCCAGGAGGAAGAAGAGGAGAAAGCAGGAACACATCCATGGTCTGATGGATCAGAGGAGGAGGTAGAGACTTGGAGATGCTGATGCTCACTCTCTCCAGCATCATTCCCCCCACATGGCATGGGAGAGCCATAGGTTGGACTAGATGACCTTTAGAGGTCCCTTTCTACCCAAATCACTCTATAATTTGATGACTCCTTGCTCCAAGAGGAAGAAGAGGAGAAAGCAGGAACACATCCATGGTCTGATGGATCAGAGGAGGTGGAGAGTTGGAGATGCTGATGCTCACTGTCTCCAGCATCATCCCCACCACATGGCATGGGAGAGCCCTGCCCTGCCAGCATGTCCTAGGTTGGACTAGATGACATTTAGAGGTCCCTTTCTACCCAAATAATTCTAATATTTCATGACTTTTTGGGCCAGGAGGAAGGAGAGGAGAAAGCAGAAACACATCTATGGTCTGATGGATCAGAGGAGGAGGTGGAGACTTGGAGATGCTGATGCTCACTGTCTCCAGCATCATTCCCCCCACATGGCATGGGAGAGCCCTGCCCTGCCAGCATGTCCTGGGTTGGACTGGGTGACCTTTAGAGGCCACTTCCAACCCAAATCATTGCATGATTTGATGACTTCTTGTGCTAAGAGGAAAAAGAGGAGAAAGCAGGAACACATCCATGGTCTGATGGATAGGAGGAGGAGGTGGAGAGTTGGAGATGCTGATGTTCACTGTCTCCAGCATCATTCCCACCCCATGGCATGGGAGAACCATGGGCTGGACTAGATGACCTTTAGAGGTCCCTTCCAACCCAAATCATCCTATAATTCAATGACTTCTTGGGCCAGGAGGAACAAGAGGAGAAAGCAGGAACACATCCATGGTCTGATGGATAGGAAGAGGTGGAGACTTGGAGATGCTGATGCTCACTGTCTCCAGCATCATTCCCACCATGTGCCATGGAAGAGCCCTGCCATGCCAGCACATCCTGGGTTGGAGTAGATGACCTTTAGAGACCCCTTTCTACCCAAATAATTCTATGAGTTCATGACTTTTTGGGCCAGGAGGAAGAAGAGGAGAAAGCAGAAACACATCTATGGTCTGATGGATCAGAGGAGGAGGTGGAGACTTGGAGATGCTGATGCTCACTGTCTCCAGCATCATTCCCACCCCGTGGCATGGGAGAACCATGGATTGGACTAGATGACTTTTAGAGGTCCCTTCCAACCCAAATCATCCTATAATTCAATGACTTCTTGGGCCAGGAGGAAGAAAAGGAGAAAGCAGGAACACATCCATGGTCTGATGGATCAGAGGAGGTGATGGAAACTTGGAGATGCTGATGCTCACTGTCTCCAGCATCATTCCCACCACATGGCATGGGAGAGCCCTGCCCTGCCAGCATGTCCTAGGTTGGACAAGATGACATTTAGAGGTCCCTTTCTACCCAAATAATTCTAATATTTCATGACTTTTTGGGCCAGGAGGAAGGAGAGGAGAAAGGAGGAACACATCCATGATCTGATGGATCAGAGGAGGAGGTGGAGACTTGGAGATGCTGATGCTCACTGTCTCCACATCATCCCCACCACCTGGCATGGGAGAGCCATGGGTTGGACTAGATGACCTTTAGAGGTCCCTTCCAACCCAAATCATCCTATAATTCAATGACTTCTTGGGCCAGGAGGAACAAGAGGAGAAAGGAGGAACACATCCATGGTCTGATGGATAGGAAGAGGTGGAGACTTGGAGATGCTGATGCTCACTGTCTCCAGCATCATCCCCACCACATGGCATGGGAGAGCCCTGCCATGCCAGCACATCCTGGGTTGGAGTAGATGACCTTTAGAGACCCCTTTCAAATAATTCTATGAGTTCATGACTTTTTGGGCCAGGAAGAAGGAGAGGAGAAAGCAGGGACACATCCATGGTCTGATGGATCAGAGGAGGAGGTGGGGACTTGGAGATGCTGATGCTCACTGTCTCCAGCATCATTCCCACCCCATGGCATGGGAGAACCATGGGTTGGACTAGATGACCTTTAGAGGTCCCTTCCAACCCAAATCATCCTATAATTCAATGACTTCTTGGGCCAGGAGGAACAAGAGGAGAAAGCAGGAACACATCCATGGTCTGATGGATAGGAGGAGGAGGTGGAGACTTGGAGATGCTGATGCTCACTGTCTCCAGCATCATCCCCACCCCATGGCATGGGAGAGCCCTGCCCTGCCAGCATGTCCTAGGTTGGACAAGATGACATTTAGAGGTCCCTTTCTACCCAAATAATTCTAATATTTCATGACTTTTTGGGCCAGGAGGAAGGAGAGGAGAAAGGAGGAACACATCCATGATCTGATGGATCAGAGGAGGAGGTGGAGACTTGGAGATGCTGATGCTCACTGTCCCCAGCATCATCCCCACCACATGGCATGGGAGAGCCATGGGTTGGACTAGATGACCTTTAGAGGTCCCTTCCAACCCAAATCATCCTATAATTCAATGACTTCTTGGGCCAGGAGGAACAAGAGGAGAAAGGAGGAACACATCCATGGTCTGATGGATCAGAGGAGGAGGTGGAGACTTGGAGATGCTGATGCTCACTGTCCCCAGCATCATCCCCACCACATGGCATGGGAGAGCCATGGGTTGGACTAGATGACCTTTAGAGGTCCTTTCTACCCAAATCACTCTATAATTTGATGACTTCTTCCTCCAAGAGGAAGAAGAGGACAAAGCAGGAACACATCCATGGTCTGATGGATAGGAGGAGGAGGTGGGGACTTGGAGATGCTGATGCTCACTCTCTCCAGCATCATTCCCACCCCGTGGCATGGGAGAGCCCTGCCCTGCCAGCACATCCTGGGAGCCTTTGTCATGGCACTTGGAACGAGACGTGGCGGGCGTTTAATTCCGATTTACGTGGAGAGGTGCTGTCCGTTAATTAAATATCAATTGATTGTTGGGAGAACACTTCCTTGGGTTTATCGTGGTTCTCGGAGACAAATCAAATTGCCATGTCATTAACTTGTGGCCATACAATCCATACATAATTACTGCCTTATTAATACCTCCGAGTTACGAGGAAGTTTGAGGCAATTAATATTTGCGGGCTACTCCGTATCAAGTTAATTCCGTCAAGGTTATGTTAATAAGGTGGGCATCTAATAAGCTGGGTAATTAACGTCTCCCTCGTTAGCATCTTCTCAGATGCCACTTAAATGTCAGGCCAGCATTTGTGGCTTTTCATTAACCAGGGTATTACAGAGGGACTCGTGTCTGTTACAGGTGAATAAAGCCAAGTTGGAGCAGAACGTGGCTCCTGCCCAGCCTGGGGTGTGGGTGGAAAAATCCTTGGTTTGGGAATGGGACCTGGGGGCTGTTCAGAAGCCTGGATGCACGAGGAGAATTTTTATTTTTGCCTTACAGGAGGGTCAGGATGCTGCCCTGCTCAGTGTTGGTTTCTTGGTTCGGAGCAGGGTTTTGGATTTAAGGGTTGGAGCTTCCAAAATAATTGGGCAAAGCCGTGGGGATGTGGAGTGGGCAAGGTACTGGCCAGCACTGGTGGCCACATTCCCTCAGCAAGCCCAACCTTGGCTGCTACTCCAAAAATGAACACCATGAAAGACAGGCTGAGAGACCTGGGGGTGTTCAGCCTGGAGAAGAGAAGGCTCCAAGGAGACCTCGGAGCATCTTCCAGTGCCTGAAGGGTCCACAGAAAAGCTGGGAAGGGTCTTTGGACAAGGGCATGGAGTGATGGGAGGAGGGGAAATGGTTTCCAGCTGAAAGAGGGGGAGATCTCAAGGAGATATTAGGAAAAGAAATGATTTGCTGTGAAGGTGCTGAGCCCCTGTCCCAGGTTTCCCAGAGAAGCTGTGGCTGCCCCATCCCTGGAAGTGCCTCAGGTCAGGCTGGATGGGGCTTGGAGCATCCTGGGTTGGTGGGAGGTGTCCCTGCCAATTCTGGAGGTTTGGAACTGGGTGATCATTAAGGTCCCTCCCAACCCAACCCATACTATGAAATTCCAGGCAAACCCTGAGCTCAGTTTCGAGCCAAAAGATGGAGATTTTGGTTGGGTTCCTTCCTGGGCTGGCAGAAGATTTTCTGGTGCTTCCCAACCCTCTGATCATCTCCCCCCATGTTGCTTCCCTGGGTTTTTCATGCTGCCTCATCCCTGGAGCTGGTTCCAGGGGGAAAATCTACAGGGAAACATGACAGGGACTGGTGGGACATCTCCATCCCCTGGCATGGATACTGCTGGGATGCTCAGAGGACAGGGATGTGCAAGTGGGCTCATCCATAAGATCTTCACCAGGAGATGTCCGTGACCCAACTGAGCCTGGATCTCTCTGCCCACAGCCTTCCCTTCCTCCCTCTGCTCATGAATAAAAGATTGACCCTATCTACCTGGCCTCTTTGTCTTTGTGAAATATTCATCAGCTGCTGATTAAGTTTTAAGGAAGGGACATGATGCCCAGGTGGGTTGCCATGCTCCAGCTGCCCCCAGACAAAGCATCCAGGTTGGGATTTTCTTCTCCAGTTGCTCTGGGAGGAAGAGGGGAAGAGTTTTGCTCCTTCCCTGCTCCTGGTTGGGGTCACTGCAAGAAATTCCCAGGGGATAGTGAGAGGAAAAGGACCAGGTTGGGCTCGGCTCCCATTTGGGGAGGTGGCTTGATGTGCAGTGAAGCTCAGAACCTCCAGAGCAGATCAAAAGAGATTAATTCAGGAGAGGAGGTGGAAGTCTTGCCACTCTGGCTACAGAGGAGAAAAAGGCCTTGGGTGACCTGAATAAGATTGTCCATCCCTGGTGAGCATGATGGCTGCAGAGGTTTGGTCTCCTTTCAGCAGCAAAGCCTTCCAGAGCCAGCGTTGCTATTGGGAAAAAAAAAAGGAAATAAACCAAAATTAAATTAATTTTCCTTCATCGTTACTCATAGTACCTAAAAAATTAAAAGGCTCTGCTACATCTTTCTTCCCCCCCTGTTTTTTTGTCTCATTGCATGGACAGAGAGGAAACACTCAGGAGCCCATTTTTAATTACAATTAAAAGCCCAGAGAATGTTTTCCCCAAAAAAATTCTTGCTGGGGAAAGAGGAGGGGAGCTTTTCATGTGCCCTCCTCTGGGATGGGCTGGGGAAGGAGAGGAGGGAGGGAGGGAGGGAGGGAGGGAGGGAGGAATGGAGGGATGGATGGAGGGATGGAGGGATGGATGGATGGAGGAATGGAGGGATGGATGGATGGAGGAATGGAGGGATGGATGGATGGATGGATGGATGGATGGATGGATGGATGGAGGATGGAGGGATGGAGGGATGGAGGGAGGAATGGAGGGATGGAGGGATGGATGGAGGGATGGATGGATGGATGGAGGGATGGAGGGATGGAGGGATGGAGGGATGGATGGATGGATGGATGGATGGATGGATGGATGGAGGGAGGAATGGAGGGATGGAGGGAGGAATGGAGGGATGGATGGATGGATGGAGGGAGGAATGGAGGGATGGAGGGAGGAATGGAGGGATGGATGGATGGATGGATGGATGGATGGATGGAGGATGGAGGGATGGAGGGATGGAGGGAGGAATGGAGGGATGGATGGATGGATGGATGGATGGATGGATGGATGGAGGATGGAGGGATGGAGGGATAGAGGGATGGATGCTCCACCACCTGGGAGTCACACTCAAGCTGCCATCTCAGGCAAGGTTGCCCCATGCAGCCAGAGGTTCCTGTTCCATGAATATTTCAGGAACCAGCATGGGGGAGGGGGGGGGGTCCAGAATCTCCTGGGATGGGACATTAGTGAAGGTTGAGGGAGCACCAGACAGGCAGCAGAGGGGGAGTGAAGAAAACTGCAATGAAAACCAAAGACAAGGTTGCCAAAGCCATGAAGTCAGGTGTGAAACATTAATGGGGCCACCAAGGGAGGTGTGGGGCTCCTGGTGAGGCTGTGGTGCCTCAAATGTACCCACCACAAATGTTCAGCTGGCAAAGTTTTGGGGAGAGGGGGTGGTTAAAGAGGTATGAGCTTAATTTTGGATGCACTGGACCCATCTGTCACCACATCCCTCTGATGTTCCTCTCCTGCACTCTGTAAAAGGTGAGGGGTGGGACTGGGGGACACGGTGGCCCCAGTGTGAGTGTGGGCTGAGCCCTGTGGGAAGCACCAGGAGTGGGGGGATTGGGAAGGATGAGCCCACAGGATGGATGTGGTTGGATTGGGTGGAGGTGGTTGCCTGGGAAGGGTGGGCAAGAGGCTGGAGATGGTTGAGGTGGGAGAGATGAGGTGGGAGAGAGGGGCAATGGGGTGGAAGTGGTAGGGTGGGAAGGATAGAGCTTGGAATGGAGTTATTTTACCAGGAGGAATGGATGGGTAATGGGATGGAGGTGGTTGAGGTGGGAGAGATGGGAAAAGGGGTGGAGGTGGTTGTGGTGGAAAAAATAGGCAATGGGGTGGAGGTGGTTGTGGTGGGAGAGATGAGAAATGGGGTGGAAGTGGTAGGGTGGGAAGAATAGAGCATGGAATGGAATTATTTTACCAGGAGGGATGGATTGGGCAATGGGATGGAGGTGGTTGTGGTGGAAACATTAGGAAATGGGATGGAGGTGGTTGTGGTGGGAGAGATGGAAAATGGGGTGGAGGTGGTAGGATGGGCAATGAGGTGGTTGAGGTGGTAGAGTGGGAAGGATAGAGCTTGGAATGGAGTTATTTTACCAGGAGGAATGGATGGGTAATGGGATGGAGGTGGTTGAGGTGGAAGAAATAGGCAATGGGATGGAGGTGGTTGTGGTGGGAGAGATGGAAAATGGGGTGGAAGTGGTAGGGTGGAAAGAATAGAGCATGGAATGGAATTATTTTACCAGGAGGGATGGATGGGGCAATGGGATGGCGGTGGTTGAGGTGGGAGAGATGGGAAATGGGGTGGAGGTGGTTGTGGTGGAAAAATTAGGAAATGGGATGGAGGTGGTTGTGGTGGGAGAGATGGAAAATGGGGTGGAGGTGGTAGGATGGGCAATGAGGTGGTTGAGGTGGTAGAGTGGGAAGGAGAGCTTGGAATGGAGTTATTTTACCAGGAGGGATGGATGGGTAATGGGATGGAGGTGGTTGAGGTGGAAGGATGGCAACGGGGCTGGAGTTGGTTGGGACTGGAGGGATGGAAGTGGTTGTGGTGGTCGGGATGGGCAACTGATCTGAGAGGTGTTTGAGTTGGAGGAGAAAGATGGATTGTGGGAGGAATGGGCGATGGATGGAGGTGGTTGGATGGGGGGGATGGAGCACTCAGGGCTGTCCCCAGATGGGGATTGGGTTTTCTTTTTTCGGATGGGCTTGTACCCTCTTGGGCCCCTCTGTGTGTGAGCATCCCAGACATGAGCTGCTGCCCAACAGGGCCTGCACCAGACATCTCCCCAAGACCTAACACCATCCCCACCAGAGAATTCCACTACCTTACCCACCAGAGAATTCCACCACCATACCCACCAGAGAATTCCACCACCTTACCCACTACAGAAATCAACCACCATCCCCACCAGAGAATTCCACTACCTTACCCACCAGAGAAACCCACCACCATACCCACCAGAGAATTCCACCAGAAAAATCCACCACCTTACCCACCAGAGAATTCCACCACCATCCCCACCAGAAAAATCCACCACCATCCCCACCAGGGAATTCCACCACCATCCCCAGAGAATTCCACCACCAGACCCACCAGAGAATTCCACCAGAAAAATCCACCACCTTACCCACCAGAGAATTCCACCACCTTACCCACCACAGAAATCAACCACCATCCCCACCAGAGAATTCCACTACCTTACCCACCGGAGAATCCACCACCATACCCACCAGAGAATTCCACCAGAAAAATCCACCACCTTACCCACCAGAGAATTCCACCACCAGACCCACCAGAAAAACCCACCACCATACCCACCAGAGTTCCACCACCATCCCCACCAGGGAATTCCACCACCATCCCCACCAGAGAATTCCACCACCATCCCCACCAGAGAATTCCACCACCGTCCCCACTAGAGAATTCCACTACCATACCCACCAGAGAAACCCACCACCTTACCCACCAGAGAATTCCACCACCATCCCCACCAGAGAATTCCACCACCATACCCACCAGAGAATTCCACCACCTTACCCACCAGAGAATTCCACCACCATCCCCACCAGAGAATTCCACCACCGTCCCCACTAGAGAATTCCACTACCATACCCACCAGAGAAACCCACCACCATCCCCACCAGAGAATTCCACCACCATACCCACCAGAGAATTCCACCACCTTACCCACCAGAGAATTCCACCACCAGACCCACCAGAAAAATCCACCACCATCCCCACCAGAGAATTCCACCACCAGACTCACCAGAGAAATCCACCACCTTACCCACCAGAAAAATCCACCACCATCCCCACCGGAGAATTCCACCACCAGACCCACCAGAGAATTCCACCATCATCCCCACCAGAGAAATCCACCATCATCCCCACCAGAGAAATCCACCACCATCCCCACCAGAGAGTTCCACCACCATCCCCACCAGAGAATTCCACCACCAGACCCACCAGAGAAACCCACCACCTTACCCACCAGAAAAACCCACTACCATACCCACCAGAGAATTCCACCAGAGAATTCCACCACCATCCCCACCAGAGAAACCCACCCTCCACCCCAGAACCATTTTCTTCCTTCCCCACTGCCACATCTCCTCTGGGTAACCACTCAAGGCAAAGTCCCTGAGTGGGTGTTGAAACAGCTCTTCCTAGAAATAACACCCCATCAAGAACTCTATTTTCTTACACAAATTATTTCCTTTGGCTTCCATGCAGCTCATTAGGATTCCTCAACGTGACCACGCGGATCGATGCAGCGCTGGCCCAACACGTGGCTGTCAATTCCTCTTTGCCTTTGACTTTTTTTTTTCCCCTTCTAATCAGGCAAGAGGCCCAGTTGATGGCAAAGCCTTTCTCCTTCCTTTTATTTTTTTTTTGTCTGTTTTTTTCTCGGATTGGTCACCCACTGATGAATTTCTAATGAGTCAGAGAAGGGAGCTCTCCAGTTTCATTAGAAATGGGTAAAATGAGGCTGTATTATTATCCAGCCCTTGCTGATGGGAAATTCAGCATTTTTAAAGATAAAATTAAAGAAAAAAACCACCAAAACCCACAAACAAACTTGGAATAAAAGGTCTCTGGTCTTTGTCATCTAAGCAGCTTCATTGCCTGCCCCAACCCTGGTCACGAGCATCTCGTGGGGATGCTGTTCCCAAGATGCCACCAGATTTTTGGGGGGACGGAGCAACTCTTTGTCCTGGAGACATTATGGGATGGGAGGGCAGCATTCCAGTGCCAGCCTTACCCCTCCCCAGGAGCTACATGGATCCCACGTGCTCGTTCCCTGTGGCTTTGCTGGCTCCAGGGTCTCCTTGCCAGGAGCTGCCGAGTCAGCAGGCTGCACATCTGCTGCACGGGATCTGCTGGAGGATGATATTAATCAGTGTTTTTTTGTTTTGTTTTTATTTTTTTTATTTTTTTTATTTTATTTTATGGGTTGTTTTTCTTTTTCTTTTTCTCCTGGGCTTTGGCAGCCTCCCTGTGCTCACAGCTGTGCCCGCACCCTGGGAAATCACTCTGTCCCCAGGCACTTTTGGGACCAAGGAGACAGATGTGTCCCCCTCTGCTGGGTGAGCTGGAGGGGGTGGAGATGTCACTAATGCCCTGGCAAGAGGAATTTTGGCCCTGCCACCCCTCCCCCAGGCATAAACCAACTGGTTCCATGTTTCTCCTCACTCATGTTCCTTGGAGCACCTTTGGACGTGGCGTCCACCAAGGAGAGCAACCAACACAAGAGGTGGTCCTGGACAAAGTGGAGTTGTCAGGGTCCCAAAACCTCCCCACAATGCTCAGAAGAAGGGGAGGGATAAAGTTTTGTAGGATCTGGGGGCCTCACTGGGGTGGGGTGCAGTGTGGAGGTCCCCCATGGCATGTGATGTGATCTCATAATTTTTTCATGGTCATCATCCAGGAGGTGGATGAGGTCTTGTGAATAATGAGGATTAATGCCCTGTACTAATGCAGTGCTGAGCTCTTTAGGCACTAATGGATTTATCCTCAGGGATGGGTGTGAAGAAGGATCTGCTTCCAACCCCATTCTTAGAGAAGAACCTTGCCCAGTGCCTCAGTTTCCCCAGTGGCAAACGTGGAGGGAGGTTGTGGCTTGGTTCATCCAAGGGTTAAATTAGGTTGTCCTCAGGATATTTGGGGACAATCTCATCCCTGGTTTCTATCACCTGGATTTCCAACCTCCTTTCCCATACCTTCATCCCAAGGGTTGCTGGAGCTGGAAAGGGGATTCTGGAGCTGGGGAATTACCACCCCATGAGCATGGTGACAGCTTCATGGTAGCTGGTGAGGAGGGGGTGGGTTTGTTTATTTATTTTCCCTCCTTTTTTTTGTCACTTTTTTTCATCTTTCCACCCTGTTGGCAGTTTTCTCTCCCCCCCCTCCCCTTTCAGCCTCATCCCCCCTCATTCCCTCCCTGGCTCCCTCTTCCCTGGGGTTACACCAGAAACCTGAAACCAGGAATCATTTGGGTTGCTCAAGGAGTTTTAGTGGGTCACTGGTCTCCTGCTGTGGCATCTTCCAGCCTCTGCTTCCAAGCTGTTAACCCTACCCAAGCTGCAAGAAAAAAAATCCTCCATGCACCCCCCCCCCCACCTCTGATCCCATACAACTCCTCTTGCAAAAATTCCCAACAAACCTGAAATAGCCCAGCAGAAAGTCTAGGAAAAAAAAAAAAAAAAAAAAAAAAATCACAATATTTGGGGGGATTTGGGGCTGCAGAAAAAGGGTTTTGTGGCATTTGAATGTTCAGACTTGGGGGGTGGATGCTCTGCTGGGAGGTGAGCAGGGGATTTATTGTCCCTTTAAGGAACTGGGATAATGGGGCTGCTCAGGTGTGATGGGGAATGGAGTGTGATAGGACACAGGAGATGCTAGGGCAGGTTTTGGGGTAGAAGGACACTATGGGGACAAGCTAGATAGTAGTGCCTGTAGTGGTAGGACAAAGGGTTTAAAACTAAAAGAGGAGAAATTCAGACTAGATTGAAGGAAGAATTTTTTCATGATGAGAGTGGTGAAACACTGGCCCTGGTCTCCCAGAGCAGTGGGAGTTTCCCCATCCTTGAAAACCTTCAGGGTCAGGTTGGATGAGGCTCTGAGCAAGCTGCTCTGGTTAAAGATGTCCCTGCTCACTAAAGGCCCTTTAAAGGCCCCATCCAACCCAACCCACTTGATAATTCTGTGAGGGAAGCCAGAGCAACAAAATGTTCTGGGATTTTGGGTAGGGTTTTAAGCACTGAAGTGTTCTGAGATATTTTGGGCACTGGGATTTTCATGGCACCAGGGTGGGATTGTCTCATTTTGGTGGCAAGAGCAGGAGATGCTCCTGGGGACATCGTGGGACATTGGGCAGGATTGGGGACAGAAGACTTTTCAGGGTTAGGAGTGGAGGTGTGAGTGGTGTGGACAAGGAGGTGTTTGGGGGTAACAGGATGAGAGCTGTTGGGCCATGAGTAGAGAAGGGGAGCAAGTGGGATTGAGGTGAAGATGTCAACCTGAGGAAAAAGGATTGGAAGGTGGGTGCACTGCTGTTATCTGATATTGGAGATGAAGGGCTAGGAAAGAGATTTACTGGAGTATATTCCAGCTGGATCAAGTGAAAATGGACCATAGAATCTCAGAAAGAAGCAAGAGAATGAAGATGTGGAGTCTTCTTTCCTTAATGGGGAGTCCTAGAAAAGGACCATATTTGTCCTTTCTTTGCAGAACCTGTGTGAAGGAGCTGCACCATCCCTGATGGGTTCCCCTTTTCCTGGTTGCACCCTTTCTGTGATGCTTTTATGGAAAAATAAAGCCTTTATTTCCTGCCTTTATCCATGCACTGGATGGTAGGGAGATGAAAATCTGTTTGATCTTCTCAGCTGAGCACAAGGTCTTGATTTCTCCATGGCTTTGGGTTTACTCACTGGCTTTGCTCTCCTATTCCTACATTTCCTTTAAAAACCAACTTCTAGGTGAGTTTGGACACCTCCATCATGTCCTTTTAGGGATGCAGGACCCCATCCATCATGCTGAGGTCTTTCCCAACCTGCCCAGAGCAGGTTTTGGGCAGAGCCCCTGGGTGAACACATTCCCTGCCTCCTGAATTTTGCTTTGGTCTTGACTGGTCTGGTTCAATCCATGGGTCAAATATGGAATGTCCAGCAGAGAGTGGGAACATCAGGATCCTACAGCATGGATGTTCAGCTGTGGATGGACAAGAGTGAGCTGGGTTCATGTTGGATCAGCCTGGTATGGGGCTGATCCAGCAGCATCTCTGAGGAGCTGCTCTTCTCCTCCAGCCCACTGAGGAAAACTTTTGCCCTAGAGGTTTTCCATCACTCCCCAAAATGAGGGGCACCAGGAAGATATGAAGGTGACTTCACAAAGGCCAAAAACATCCTGGAGAAAGACAAACTGGTTGTTCTGCCAGCATCTGGGGAGCTGTGCACTTCTCCCCCTACTTGTTTGTAACTCAAGGCTACCAGGAAGACTCAATCTCCAGCTTTTTTTATTTTTTTTATTCTTTCTCCCCCTACTTGTTTTTAACCCAAGGCTATGGGGAAGACTCAGTTTCAACCTTTTTTTAAATTTGATTTTATCTTTCCCCCCAAAATTCATCGGAGGCTGCATAAAAGTAAATCAGCTCCCAAGTGCTGCACCAAGAAAGTTGCAGATTAATTTATTTATTTATCTATTTATTTAATTAATTTAAAAATCCTTTTTTTGTTTGAGTTAAAGAGGTGCTGACTAAAACCAAGATGGGGCTGTTAGTTGTGTGAACACAAATCACTGGCCCTTGCTGTGGGCTCCTTGGTGTCCTCTTCCTCTTTTGCATGGTCCCCAGTGAACTACTGATGCTTCTAGGAAATTTAAAAAAATAAAAATAAAAATTAAAAAAAAAAATCCCCAGCTGTGTAAAACAAAGCAGAATTACTGATGTGATAAGGAAATGAGGATGGAACCATAGGAGAGGAATCCCAAGGCTTCTTTAGCCACCACCACAACTGGGATTTCCAATTTTCAGGCTTCTCTAGCCCAGGTGGTGAAGCAAGCAGAGGTGTGGGGACATTTCTCCTGGCTGAATATTTGCTGACAGTTTATAAAAACAGCTGCTGCTGAAGCAGAAGCCTCCTCTGCAACCTCGTGGTGCCACATGCATCATGTGGCTAAAGAGTCCCTGGTCGCCAGGGTTGTCAGTCAGGCATCTTCTAATGGTGCTAAATTCACTTAAAAAAAAAAAAACGAAAAAAACCAACCAACCAAAAAAAAAAAAAAAAAAAACCACAAAGAAGAAATATTTAAGCAACCAAAACAAAACCTGGCCAGGATCCATAAAGCAAAGAGCTGAGCAAATTGGGGCAATTGTCAAGGGAGGTCAAATCTGTTGCCTGTCAAAGCTGGCAAGTTTCCTCTAGAAAGGACTTGATGGGAAGCATCTCCCCGTGACATCCGTGGTACCAAGGGGGCAGCCCCGGTTCTGGAGGGGGGGTTGAGTTTTCCATAGGCAGCCCAGGCTGATTTTACATCCCACTGAGCATTTAGCACTGATTCCTGCTGCTCCTCTCCTGCTGCTCCTGGTTCCGATTCGGTTTGCTGGCTCTGGGTTTGGAGGTGGAGTGAAAATGCCCTGGGAGGGGTGGGATGGGGTGGGATCAAGGGATGGATCAAGCAGGGGATGTGGATTTAACACCTTGCTCTGCATCCACGGGCAGGATGGTGATTAAACCCATCTCCTGCTCAAAAAGGAGCCAGGTAGCTCCTAAAGGCATCAAGAGCATCCCCAAGAGAATCATAAAATGGGTTGGGTTGGAAAGGGATTTTTCAGGATCATCCACTCCCACCCCCTGCCATGGGCAGGGCCATCTCCCACCAGTCCTGGGTACTCCAAGCCCCATCCACTTGGAATTCAACACTTCCAGGGATGGGGCAGCCTCTTGGCAACCTGGGCCAAGGGCTCACCATCCTCACAACAAAGAATTTCTACCCAAGATCTCACCTAAATCTCCCCAGGTCGAGCTTGAAACTCTTCCCCCCTTGTCCAATATTCCATGATTTTGTCAAAAGTCCCTCCTCAGCTTTTCTGTAGCCCCTACAGGTGCTGGAAAGTTGCTCTGCTGGGCTTTTGGCTACATCTCAGCTTCTAAACTCAACATGACCATAGATCCATGGTTCTGGTGGTGGTTGGCATGGCAGAGCTTGTGTCCAACCAGCCAAATTTTAGCTGTAGCAAGGAATAGTCTTATCCAATTTTTCTTTTAGTCCTGGTACCCAGGAATAGCCCAGGCATGGTCTAATTTACTTTCTTCTAAGCATGCAGGAGGAGGTGCCATGCTCCAGGATGTCTCCAGGATCATTTCCCATTGTGGTGATGGAGCCAGGGGAAGAACACAGAGGTGTTGGGTAAAGAAAGGATGAAATGGGGTTTAAAACAAAATTTGTTATCAATATTCATGTTTCTTTCCCGTTTCCATTTGTCATTTGCACCTTGACTCAACTCCTGGGCAAGCCCTGAACTTGAAGCTTGGAACCTGGCTTGGAGAATGGCAAAGAAAAGTGAAGAGGAGGGGGGTCAAGTCCTGTGGGGGCCAAAGCATTTTTATATCTTATTTTCTTTTTCCCATTGTTTTTTTTCCTAATATAATGACATACTAGAAAGAAATTCTTTGCTGTGAGGGTGGGGAGCCATTGGTTGGAACTGGATGAGCTTTAAGGTCCCTTCCAACCCAACCCAACCCAACCCAACCCCTTCCATCATGCTATGATCTTCTTATCCCCCCAAAATCTCTTCTAAAGTGGCAGCAGAGCTGAGACAGAGGATGCTCAGCACCCTAGGACAAGGATCCAGCTCTCAATAGTTGGGCTTCCAGGATGTTTTTTTTTTGGGATGTGCTCACTGCAGTTTCATTCCTGCTGTGGCCGTCACATCTTTTCTTTCTCCTTCCTCCATGAAGTTATCAACACTGATTTTATGGCTTCCAAGTCCCCTTCTTTCTTGCTTCTCCACCTCCCCTCATCCTTACCTAAATGAAATGCTCAGGAGCTCTCGACAGCCAAGAGGTATTTGGGAATTAAAATCATAGAATTAGACGGGTTGGAAGGGACCTCAGAGATCATCAAGTCCAACCCTTGATCCACTCCCCCCGTGGTTCCCAGCCCATGGCACTGAGTGCCACATCCAGGCTCTTTTGAAATATCTCCAGGGATGGAGAATCCACCCCTTCCCTGGGCAGCCCATTCCAATGCCTGATCACCCTCTCCATAAAGAAATTCTTTCTAATGTCCAACCTAAACCTCCCCTGGCACAACTTGAGACCTCTTGTGCCCTCTTGTCTTGCTGAGAGTTGCCTGGGAAAAGAGCCCAACCCCCCCCTGGCTCCAACCTCCTTTCAGGGAGTTGGAGAGAGTGATGAGGTCTCCCCTGAGCCTCCTCTTCTCCAGCCTCAACACCCCCAGCTCCCTCAGCCCTTCCTCACAGGACTTGTGCTGGATCCCTTCCCAGCCTGGTTGCCCTCCTTTGGACCTGCTCCAGCACCTCAATCTCCTTCCTGAGCTGAGGGGTCCAGAACTGGACACAGGACTCAAGCTGTGGCCTCCCCAGGGCTGAGCACAGGGGCAGAATCCCTTCCCTGGACCTGCTGGCCACGCTGTTCCTGAGCCAGGCCAGGATGCCATTGGCCTTCTTGGCCACCTGGGCACACTGCTGGCTCATGTTCAGCTTCCTGGCAATCCAGACTCCCAGGTCCCTTTCTGCCACTCTGTGCCCAGCCTGGAGCTCCCCATGGGGTTGTTGTGGCCAAAGTGCAGGACCCAGCACTTGGAATGTTGAACCTCATCCCGTTGGGATCAGCCCAACTCTCCAGTCTGTCCAGGTCCCTCTGCAGAGCCCTCCTGCCTTCCAGCTGATCCACACTCCCCCCCAGCTTGGTGTCATCTGCAAATTTCCTGATGATGGACTCAATCCCCTCATCTAAATCATGAATAAAGATATTAAACAGAACTGGGCCCAACACTGATCCCTGGGGGACACCACTGGTGAGCGGCCTCCAACTGGATCAGCCCTGTCTCTGTGTGTGCTCCATTAAAACCCACTGGGAGCTGCTTACAGGGATGCATCTGAATCCAGGTGATTTCAGGAAGGAATCACAAGGGGCAGTGGCACCTATGGAGAGGGACCAAGGGTATAAAACCAATCTGTTTGCAGAAGCCACCAGAGTTTCTGTGTCACTGGTGGCCACTCACATCCTGAACTTGACTTGGCAGAGGCAAATGAACCACACAGAAAAGTGAGGAGTCCCCAGCTCCTGGGTTTTTAATTTTCCAGCCTGACTTGGCTTTCCCTGCTCATCTAGGAAGGGCAAAACTTTTTATTCTTGGGCAGCCCAGCAGAACCAGTGCTCAAGCTAGAAGGAGAAATAAGCCAGTGATGGGGGTAAAAAAATTTTTGGCTGTGTCGTCAGCTGAGGAAGAAGAAACCTCCTGGAGGAGAAGAAAATGAAAGCCATTAAAAGCAATCAAGCTCCAACCTAAATTTTCTCCTCCTTTTCCTGCTTGTAGAGCTGAAGGAGACCCAGGCTTGTGGGTTGGTTCTGTTAGACCCAGATCTTGCTGCAGGTGCTGCAGGTTGCATCTGCTGGAAGCTGAGCATCTCCCCTTGGGTCAGGCAGCCTGGGTCACTCTGTTGTCACTGGAGAGAGGCATCAGAGGTTCATCCAACCTAAAGTAAATTCCTACTTTTATTTGGATGAATGCACCAGAAAAATGCTTTTCTCTCTGGATTATGAATGAAGCCACGGGTACAGAGCTCAGATGGAAGTAGGGATGATGGAGACATCATGGATTGAAAGAAGTCCTGAGGAAAAGGACCTGGGCGTGTTGGCTGATGAAAGGAGAGAAGGACCTGAGGGTGTTGGTTGATGAAAAGCTCAACATGAGCCAATAAAGTGTGTTTGTAGCCCAGAAATCCAACTGTGTCCTGGGCTGCATCCCCAGCAGTGTGACCAGCAGGGCAAGGGAGGGGATTGTCCCTTTCTTCTTCACTCTGGAATTAGAAAACTTTCTTTTTATGAAGAAATTCTTTGGTGTGAGGGTGGTGAGACCCAGGCCCAGGTTGCCCAGAGGAGTTTTGGCTGCCCCATCCCTGGAAGTGTTGAACTCCAGGTTGGATGGAGCGTGGAGCAGCCTGGTCTAGTAAAAGGTGTCCCCTGCCCATGGGGGTTGGAACTGGATGATATTTAAGGTTCTTTCCAACCCAAATCATTCCATCATTCCAGGATTCTGTATGGGTATTGCCCTGTGATGGCTGCCAATGGGTAGAGTGATGCTATGAGGATGTGGTGGCCCCAAAAGTAGGTTTGCAGGACCAGAGTGATGCTATGAGGATGTAGTGGCCCCAAAAGTAGGTTTGCAGGGCCATCAGCCTCATGTCACCCTTCAGAACTTGTCCTGAGCTCCTGGAGGATGTCACCAGAGCAGTTCATGACCTTGAGGTCTGTGCTAGGGGAGACTGGAACCGTGGGAGGTGAAATGGCAGAGGAGAGATGAGCATCCTCTAGGCTGAGAGGAAAAGAAAGGGAAGATGTTGGTCCAGGAAGAGCATCAGGATCCCTTTGCTGATGAAATGAAGTCTTTGCAGGCTGTTTCCTCCGTGCCACTTTTTTTTTTTTGGAAGCACCCAGGGCTGGGGTGACAACTTGGCTGCCTCCCCATCCTGATTATTTCATAAGGCAAAACAAAACACCAAACACCTGAAATGCTAAGGTGTGATGTGAAGCATTAAGAGGGACAAGAGTTCTGCCTTGATTAATTCTTTATTATTTTCCTTCAGCCCAGCAGTGGGTTTGTAGTGACAGCCAAGAGGGACCCGAGGTCATTTGAGTGCCAAGGAAATGGAAGTTCTGGACATTTTGCTGGAGCCTTTGTGCTGTTCATGTGGAGGAAACATCTCCAGCAGTTTGGGCATAATTTGCTCTCCCCTCCTCTCTTGGCCCTTTTGCTGTGGGTGCCTCCCCCAGCCCCTCACAAGATGTTGGTGAGTGGGGGGTTTCATGCTCCAGCTAAATTGTGATGATAGTGCCTAAACCCAACCACCTCACACCCCTTCTGCCTCACTCTTCCTTCCACCAACACTCACCATGCTCGGAGCCCAGGGAGAGCTGGGCCAGGGATGCTCCCCAGCACATGGTGTGGGACTTTTGTTGTGTTTTCTGCTGCTTTAGCTCCTTCACTGAGGATGGATAAACTCTGGTGCCAGGCCACATGGTACCTACCAGGGGTAGGGGGACTGCTCTTTGAGTGTGTCAGGGTTTAACACTGCCCTGCTAATTAAACCAATTAACAGATGCTCTCAATTAATTCCCCTCCCCTCCCTGATAAAGAAAGGAGAGAGAAGAAGGGAGAGAGACTGATGGGTTGGAAACTAAACTACACAGCTTTAATGAAACAGGAATGAGAAATAGGAAAAATGACTAAATCTCTACAAATATCCAGGAAAATGGATCCCAGGTTCCTCCCCCCTTTCCCCCAAGAACTCTCCCATCCCCACCCAGGCTGCAGGGCAGCCCTGGGAAAGTCCAGGCTGGACTCCTGGGCTCAGCAGCAGTGGGGAGCTGGAGGCAGGAACACACAGATTCAGGCTGGCATGGATCAGGAGCACAGGCAGAGGAAGGGATGGAATCCTCCCAGGATGCCCAAGCAAACAGGAACAGGGGAAGAAGGGGAATCAGGAAGGGCTTTGCCCCTGGTGATCCCTCCAGTTTATCCTGAGGATGAGGTGGATGGGATGGAATCCTCTGTTTGGTCAATTCTGGCCATTTCTCTTGTCTGTTCCTCCCCAAAGGAGGGCTGCAGCTGGGACCTCTTGACTCCTTTTCTCCTTCCAGAGGTAAAAATGTTCCTCAGAGCTGAGCAGTGGCCTTGGTTCTGCACCCCATTCTCCAGCTGGAACTCTAAACATCGAGTGGGATCAGTCCCAGCAGCAGCCACTGCCTGAGAAACTTGCTGTTCATTTCAGCAAGTGCAGCTCCTTCCAAGAGACTCAGCTGAAAGCAAAAGTCCAAGACAGAAAATCACCTTTATCCTGGCCCAAACCAGGACAGAGTGGCAGTCAGTTATTTCCCTGGCTCCTCTCCATTGCCTTCAGGGTCTAAGATGCTCTTGGCTCCTTCTCTGCCATCAGTTCCCATGGGCTGGACCACTCTGGTGGCACTGAAACACCTTCCCAGGGCACCTACAGGTGGATAAATCATGTTCCCAGGTGGAGAAGTCAACCCAAGATGGCCCTGGTGACATGTTCTTATCTCATGTCCTTGGGACCTTGCTCAGAGGGTGATTGTCACTCAAAATCAAACTTCTGCAACTTTCTGGAGGCTGCAAGAGGCCTTCCCTGCCACATTTCTATTATCTCTGGCTCTGACTTAGGAAATTCCCAATGGTTCTGACTGAGTGGAGATGTGTGGCAGCCCTGAGGGCAGCAAACCATGGCTGGACCAAGAGTTCTGACTCCAAACTGGCACCCAGGGTGCAGAGGAGAGGGCCAGGAGGATGCTTCAGCCAAGGAGCCACCTTCCCTCCTCCATCCCCAGGCATGCAGGAAGCTGATGGGATTTCTGTCACAGTGTCTCAGCTTCTTCTTCTTCCCTCCAGCCTGTCCTTAAAACCTTTTCCACCATTTCTTTTCCCCTTATGTTTGCCTTTTTTTTTTTTTTTTTTTTTTTTTTTTTTTTTAATTTGTTGCTTTTTATTTCTGACCTGCTTCTCAACTACTGAGCATATTATGATCTCCATCACTTATGTCAAGGCTGAATACTGACCAGGGAGGATTCCTTTGAAGCTTTTTTCTTCATCAATGGGCCTGGGACTTCTCTGGAGAAGCTTTTGGTGTAGCAAAAGCTGAAGGTTAACTCCCTGGAGCTGTCCTGAAGGATGGGTTTGAGGAATGGGAATGACACTGCTGGATGAGGTCTCTTCCAAGATGTAGGTAAGGAAATTGTGGCTTTGGATCCACGTGACAGTGAGGGTGACCACTGGGCACATGAGAAGGGATTTTTTTACTCCTTGATGTCCAAGACCTCCATTTTTTTTAAGAGGAGACCCTGCTGCTCCAAAGGAGTGGCCAAAATCCTCTGTGTTTTTTTCTGGCTGAAAGATCCCTCGGTGTTTATCCCCTGGATCATTTGAATCTTCACCTCTTTCCCTGATGAGGGGACCTCATCACCTGCAAAGGCCTGGATGAGATGTGGTGCAACCAAGTTGAGGAGATGGAGTTCTTTCTGGTAGGGATAGAAAGAAAGCAGCAACTATGGAATAAAAAGCTGCCTGGACTTGAAAAACCCATGCCCCTGGGTTGCCTTGATGCTCTTGGCTCCCAACCACTTGAAGGACTGGTAATTCAGGTTGCCCAGGGTAGGTTTAGATTGGATATTAGGAAAAATTTCTTCCCCCAGAGGGTTGGCAGAGGCTGCCCAGGGCAATGGTGGTTTCTCCATCCCTGGAGGGATTTCAAAGCTGTGGAGATGTGGTGCTGAGGGACCTGGTTTAGTGGTGGACTTGGGAGAGCTGGGGCAATGATTGGGCTTGAAGAGCTTAAAAGGTCTTGTCCAACCCCAAAATTCTCTGATTCTGTGATATCACAAACTGCAAAGTAAAAGCAATTTATCCAGAACTGGAATAGGTGCCTCTTGGTTGATGGGGAATGTGAGATGGGTCTGAGGAGTTGAACACATCAAAACTGTTCAGCCAACCCTTCAGCATTAAATCCAGTACAGCCACAGCTGGGTTCCCAACCCAGCACAGACTCCAGGACCTTCCATGTCCCCAGGAGAGGTGAAAAAAATTATGAAGGCCTTGAATCAGGCTATATGCTCAGAAATCATAGAATCATGGAATGGTTTGGGTTGGAAAGGACCTTAAAGCTCACCCAGTTCCAACCCCCTGCATGGGCAGGGACACCTCCCACCAGCCCAGGTTGCTCCAAGCCCCATCCAACCTGGGCTGAGACACTTCCAGGGATGGGGCAGCCACAACTTCTCCAGGCAACCTCTTCCAGGGTCTCACCACCCTCAAATTAAGGAATTTTTTCCTAATGTCCAACCTCAATCTCCCCTCTTCAAGTTTTTAACCCATTTCCCTTGTCCTCTCCCTACCCCCCCATGTCCAAAGCCCTCCCCCAGCTTTCTTGGAGCCCCTTCAGATATTGGGAGGTTGCTCTAAGGTCACCTTGGAGCCTCCTCTTCTCCAGGCTGAACAACCCCAATCCCTCAGCCTGGCTTCCCAGGGAGCTGCTCCAACCCTCTGAGCATTTCAGTGGCTCCTCTGGACATGTCCCAGGAGCTCTGTGTCCTTCTGATCCTGGGGACTCCAGAACTGGACCCAGAACTCCAGGTGGGATCCTCATGGGCTGGCAGAGCATCTTGTGCAGCAACTGCTGGTGCAGCCCAGAGGAAGTTGGAAGAAACTCTGTGGGACATTATGAAATGAAGTTGAGCTCAGGGGAAATTTCTCCTCACTTAAAGATTGGATTTTGGCTTCTCCATCACTCAGAAGAAAGGAGCCCTGACTGCTTCCAGCTTGGGATGAGACTCGAAGCCAGAGCCTGAATGCAAGCTCAGCTTTGAGGGGGAGAAGCTGAGAGCTGGAAAATGCTAAAGACCCATTAGATCATCTGCTCCATCCCCAGGAGGGCTGGCAGGATTGTCCCCCCGAGGTGGCTGGGATGGAGATGCCTTCTGTTCCTGGCTTTTCATGATGGTCTCCTGGGAACAGCAGCAGAGCCCAGCACAGCTCCCTGGCAATCTATGAAACTGTGAAATTTCTACCTTTTTTTTTCTTCTTTGAGCAGCTCTTTTTTTTCCTGAGGGACAATCCCCAGGTAGAGAGGTCTCCTTCCATCTGTCACCCCATCATCTGTGTCTACTGAGGTCCCTGCAGCATCAGGGCCAACCTGCAAGGGACACCACTGAGCCTTTGGGTCCTGCCAGCCCCCAGGGGAGGAGGAGAGGCAGCAACAGCAGCCAAGTGATGGGGTAGGGTGAAAACAAAGAGAAATTCTGCCCAAAGATGATTGTCCTCATTATTCCCTTGCTGAAAGGCATCATCCCTCCACGCCTGGGAGTTTGCATCCTCCTGAGGTTGGTACCAACCTTCCCAAGCTGTGCATGAGCTGAAAGGCATCACTGTCCCTTTCCCTGTGGGATGATGGAGGAATTTATGTGTTGGCTTCCAAATGGAGAAGCCAGCAGGGAGGGATGAGGATGCAGAGAGGAGGTCTGAGAGCTGGGACTGGATGGAGGGGGGGATGGTTCAACCCAAGAGCAATTGGGCTGGAGGTGGAGGGAAGATTGGAATGGGGGTTCTGGCTCTCCTGACCAACCAGGAGAGATGAGGTCACTGCAAGGAAGGAAGGAAAGAAACTGTGAGGCCTCAGGGAAGACATCTGTGGGTCTACAGTGGGTGCTGTGTCTGCCAGAGGATTTGTAGAGCCAGAGGAAAGAGGACAAGGTTGTTGGTGCAACACCCCTGCACATGGGCTCACCAGAAAATGGTCTGGTTTGCCTTAAATTGGAGATAATTCAGCATTATTAGATCAGATAATTCAGATGATTCTACCCAATCAGGGAAAGAATTTGTTATCAGCAGACCCAGAGCCCACCAGAACTGACAGGGATCTCTCCACTGATGTCAAAGCTCTTCCCATCCCATCTCCTTCCACCTTTAATCCCTTGGCCAAGTGACTGATGTTCTCATGTTGCTTGGACATAAACCCCATCCCTTCTGGTCTGTGATGAACAGAACCAGCCAGAGCAGCAAGAGCTTCACTATTGGAGCACAAAAATCCACACTCCAGAAATAACCAAGGTGAATTCAGGCTGTGAGCACGTGCAAACCAATTTAAGTTGTAAAACATTTAGAGAGACCTGGCTGCTGGAGATGAGGACCTCTCCTTTTCTGCCCAAATGCTGCAGGGAGAAAAAGAAGACCTTGAAGATCTTAAAACCTGAGGGCTCCAGAGGCCTGGAGAAGACATGAATCCAACATGGGTTAACCAGTACATCAGTCAGACCCATGAGGATTTATTGTTCTCGGGTCAAAATGGAGTAAAATTATCTTTTTTTTTTTTTTTTTTTTTTTTTCCCCAGTGCACTTTGCTGCTGAAGAATCTCCAAGGTTGGTCCCACGAGCAGCATCTTCTCAGGGTAGGAAGGGCAGAGGGGGGGTCTTGCATCATGTAGACTTTCTGCAATGATTGGCACCCATCTGGGTGGGTGAGGTGGGTGCCCCTGTAACCCCCTGTGCCACCAAGATGACCAACCTGACAACTTCTCCAGATGCTTGTGCTGACTTCTCCATCTGAACTCATCATCCTGGCCATACTTGAGCTTCTCCTTGCTGCACTTTCAGCCTCCAAAAGCTGCAGGAAGCTGTGGGTTCAACCAGCTCTGGTCCTAAAACCCTGGAGCCATCTTCCCCTTGCTTAGTTTGGGTCCTGCTCCCATCACTTTCTGTCATTTCATTCACTCCTCCTCATCCTTGGGTGTGCAGGGGGGGTAGGGGAGGCCAGGACCAAGTGGTTTCAATCACAGAGGGCTCCCCATGTCTCCAAATCCCTTGATCCCAGGTTCCAGAAGGTCTTGGAGTCTGTCTGTCAGCCTCATGCTGTTGGCTGGTGATGTAGCAGTGGGATGGGGAAGCAAGAAAATGGACAGCATTTGCTTACTCTCCCCTACAAAGACATCTTTATAGCAAGCATGATGTTTATTCTGCAGAAAAAGAGGCTGATGGGAGAGGTTCTTGCTCTCTACAGCTTGGAGCTGGTGGGAATTTGTCTCTTTCCCCCAGTAACAAGCAACAGCACAAGAGGATGTGGTCTGGAGTTGTGCCAGGGGAGGTTTGGGTTGGGATATTAGAAGAAACTTCTTCCCTGAAAGGATTATTCAACACTGGAACAGAGTCAGCATCCTTGGGGACATTTAGAAGATGTGGAGATGTGGTGCTGAGGGACCTGATTTAACACTGGACTTGGTAGAGTTGGGTTAATGATTGGACAAGATGGTCTTAAAAATGTTTTCCAACCACATCAATTCTACATCTGTTGCTCTTTGTCCTTCTCCCCCAGTATCACCTACCAGGTCATCCTCCTCTGGCAGGGGGGGTTGGACTTGGTGAGATCCCTTCCAGCTCCTAACAATGATTCTATGAACTCATGGACCAAGTTCCCCCTCAGTTTCCACATCCCACCCGTGGCTTTTATAACCCTGCAACCCTCCATGGTGAATCCAGCATCCTCCTCCTCCTCCTCCTTTGGCTCCTCACCCTCCTTTTCTCTCCCCACCTTGATGCTCACCCCCACCAGCAGCTGGAAAGCTTCTTCCAGGTTACCTCCCAGCTTTAATTGAAAGCAACCAACTCTAAATACAAGTGGCACAAAAAAAAAAAAAAAAACCCAAAAACCCACTCTAAGACCCAGGAGCCCCTCTGAAGCCTGACTCAGGTTGGGGAACCTGCTGGCACATCACAATTAAAGTGACAATCGATCATGCAGGAACAAGGTGGTGATGGGGGGGGGTTTGGACACAAAGGGAGCAGCATCAAGCCATGCTGAGCAGATGTTCCAGAAGAAAAACCCCCCTTTTGGCTACCTGCAACCTGGCCAGGTGGCCACCTTCACCACCACCCAGAGGAGAAAGGCAGAGCTTGAGTGTTGGGAGCATCGTGGTGTTTGAAAGCAGGAGCAAAGCTCGTGTTGTGTGAGCATAAAGACAGATGGGCTAAAATTTCTGAATGCTCATGAAAGATTCAGGGGAGTCACTTGTTAAATTTAATTGGGAGAAACCCGACTCAGTGCCTGACTGCAGGGTCTGCTGGCTTTTGCTTAAGAAGTCAACTGACAAGCTCGTGGAATGTGGGGTTTGTTTTTCTTTTTTTTTTCTCCCCTTCTCTCTCCTCCCCTCTCTCCTTGCCACCTCCTTTCCCCCAGCTCCTGCCATGGGCTGCATCAGGAATAATTTGGGTAATGTTATCTCCTGCCTCCCAATGGGGCAAACACCACTTCTGGAGGATGCTGGATTGGGATCCAAGAGTTCATGTGCTGCCTCTGCTCCAGGTTCCTCCCCTCAAGCCATTGGGATTGAGCCAAATCCAGGAAAGGATGTCAATAAATCACAGAATAATTGTCCCTGTTGGTGAATGACCTCTAAGATCCCCATGTCCAACCATCAACATTCCCCCCCCAATAAAATAAATAAAAAATATATATCAGTATCTGTGTCACCCACAAGAGCACGCCCTGAAGTGCCTCATCTACATTGAAATATTTCCAGGTCTTTAAGTGTTTCCAATATTTAAATAATCCAAGGGTTAAATACTCCACCACCTCCCTGGGCAACACCTGACTGCTCTCCAGGTGAAGAAATTCTCCCTGATATTTAATTTAAACCTCCCCTGGTGCAGCTTCAGGCCATGTCCTCTGGTCCTATCATTGTTCACTTGAGAGAAGAGCCCAGCACCCACCTCCCTACAACCTCCTTTCCAGGAGGTGCAGAGAGCAAGAAGGTCTCCTCCCAGCTTTCTCCAAACTCAACGTTCCCATATCAGGAGCCAACAGAGATCCTGGAGCTGGGACACTTTTTTTTTCCCCACATGAACACCTGGTGGGACAGAGGGGAGGTGGCAAAACCCCTCTCCTGTGTAGATCCTTAGGTGGAGCTGGGCTTTCCAGTGGGTGGAGGAAAGTTGGGTGGAAAAAAAAAGGTGACAGTGAAGTTTGATGGTTTCTTCTCAGGGGGAGTTTGGAAAGTGATGGGGATTTTCATGAGGAAGTGCATGTGCTACTTGATTCTTGCAAGAAAAAAAAAAAACAAAACCCCAACAACGATGATGCCAGGAGGGACTCAACCCTCCCAAAGGAGATGTTTTTGCTCATCGTGGTTGCTCCTGCTACCAGGGAGAAAAATAGACCCTGCTGGAGGGGCAAATCATCTCATCTGAACTTGGATGTCTGCATAAATCCAGAGGGATCACACCTGCTCCTCCCTGATGATTCCAAGAGAAGCTGGTGTGACTCCCCAAGGTGTCCACACAGAAGCTGGTGTGACTCCCAGAGGTGTCCTCCTGCTCCACATCCATCCCTAGAGAGGTGATGTGGACTCTCCTCACTCACCCTGAAGTGTGTGAGATGCCAAATGATCACTCCAGCCCCATGCCTGGATCTGGGACTTATTTCCATAAGATCTCCACATCCTTGAGCCCTTCCAGGCTGAGCTTGCATCCAGCCCCAGCGTGGTGGGAGCAGAAGGTTTGGGAAGTCACAGAGCTCCAAAGGGTTCTTTGCTGAAGGTGGGATGGGGCTGGCTGGCAGCTGTCACATCGTGTTTCATACCTGAGTGCCTCTTGGACATGGCCTTGGCTCTGGGGACAGTGGTGGTGGGGACAGGAGCTGCCAGGTACAATCTGGGGGCACTGTGCAACCTGCCAGGTGACCTGGTTATCACTTTGCATGCATGAAGGATATGGAACATGACCCCTTTTAATTGGTGATGCACTGTCTGGTGGGACCTGTGACCTCAAGTGGACCTTTTGCTGCCATTAATATGGAAAATATAAAATCCACACATTTTTCCACCTGGCTGTTCATTTATCCTTCTGTCCATGGAAACATAGAATCATGGAATGGTTTGGGTTGGAAGAGACCTTAAAGATCATTTTGTTCCAACCTCCCTGCCATGGACAGGGACACCTCCCACCAGCCCAGGTTGCTCCAAGCCCCATCCAACCTCGAATTCAACACTTCCAGGGATGGGGCAGCCACAACTTCTCTGGGAAACCTTTTCCAGGGTTCTCACCACCCTCACAGCAAAGAATTTCTTCCTAACATCTCATCCAAATCTCCCCTTTTCCAGCTTGAAACCACCTCCACTCATCCCATCCATCCACACCCTTGTCCCAAGTCCCTCCACAGCTTTCCTGGAGCCCCTTCAGGCACTGGAAGATGCTCCCAGGTCTTCCTGGAGCCTTCTCTTCTCCAGGCTGAACATTCCCAACTCTCTCAGCCTGGCCCCAGAGCTGCTCCAACCTTCTGATCATCTCCATGATCCTCCTTTGCTCCTCCAGTGCAATGGAAACCCTGATGGTTTGTGCTGTTGGGATGTCAAAAACCCCAAACACTGAAATGTTGGGATGTTCAGGGTTTTCCTGAGGCCTTGGGGGCTCTTGCTTGCACTGTGCCAGGTTCTTCTCTTCCTTGGCTGGGCTACAGAACTTTTCCTGAACATCAGCCACTGGTGTGGGTGCTTTGCAGCTCTGCTCCCAGAAGTTAAAAGACTTCTGGGGACCTTGTAGAGGTCAAAACTCTACCTGGGGCTTGTAGAGCTCAAACTGCAAAAAGATTGGCAGCAAAACAGGTATCTGGAGGGTAGATGAGCTGACTCCAGTGTAATCAACATCACTTGAACCCTTTTCACAGAACTTTTAGGTTGGGAGAGACCTCCAAGCTCATCCAGTCCAACCTTTGACCAACACCATCATCTAACAACCAAACCATGTCCTTAAGGACCAGCTCCAAATGGCTTTTAAATCCTTGCAGGGATGGTGACTCCATCACTGTCCTGGGCCACTCCAATGCCTGACAGCCTTCTCAGTAAAAAAATATTTCCTATTTTCCTGGAAGAGCCCATTTAGTGCAGTCTACTGAAGGCTGGGAGGAGAAGCAGGCAGAGAGCAGTGTGTGGGCAGGGTCCAAAGTTTCCTGTTACTGGTACCAGAATTCAGACAAACCCTGGAGAAGGTGGGAGATCAAAGGATACGAGTCTGGGGCTTTCAAACCTTCAGACCTTTCCAGTTGGGCCATTACTAGAAGGCCCTGGAGAGACCTTCTTGTGGCCTTTCAGTACTTAAAGTGGGCCAAGAAGAAAGATGGGGACAGATATTTTAGCAGAGCCTGTTGTGATAGGACAAGGGATGATGGTTTTAAACTAAAAGAGGTGAGATTTAAACTAGGTATAGGAAGACATTTTTTCCAATGAAAGGTTGCCCAGGAAGGTGGTAGATGCTTCATCCCTGGAAACATTCAAGGTCAGGATGGGAAGGGCTCAGAGCAATCTGTTCTAGATGAAGATGTCCCTGCTCACTGCAGGTGGGTTGGACTTGATGATTTTTAAAGGTCCCTTCCAACTAGAATCATTCTATGATTCTAATATTATGGTGAGATTCAGCTCATCAGAACCTACAGACCACATGTGGGATGTCCTGGGTGGCTCAAGATCCTGTTCTGAGGAGATTTTTTTTCTGCTTTGGGGCCTAACCCATTTCCAAACTTTTAGATTGAGGTCACACATCCAAAGCCTGTGTCCTTCCCATGGGAAAGCCCCAAATGGAGAGATCTACTGTGAAGGATCCCTGGACCAGGCTGCCCAGAGAAGTTGTGGAGAATATTGATGAGCCTGATGTTCTTAGATCTAAAATTTCCTGCCCCAATTTAATTTCTGGGTTTCTGTGTCTCTCCTTGCAGCCACATCTCCCACGGGATGAACCCACAAATTTTGGCTACTTGATCATGGCCCTTCACCTTCAGCTCCTCCCTGATTTCAGCTGGTTGCCCTGGTGGCCAAGAGGGCCACTGATTTGCCAGGGTGCCTCAGGAAAACTCTGTCCAGCAGATTTAGGGAGGTTCTCCTCCTCCTCTGCTCTGCTCTGCTGAGACTGGAAGACTGGATCCAGTTTTGGGGTCCCCAGTTCAAAAGAGACTGGGATCTACTGGAGAGAGCTATGAGGATGATGAAGGGACCTGAGCATCTCTCCTGTGAAGAAAGAGTGAGAGCCCTGGGGCTGTTCAGCCTGGAGAAAAGAAGGCTGAGAGGGGATCTTATTGATGTCTAGAAATATCTGAGGGGTGAGGTCAAGAGGATGAGGCCAATCTCTTTTCAGTGATCCCATTAATCCCATTAATAGGATAAGGAAAAAGGGGTTGAAAGTAGAGAATAGGAAATTCCACCTCAACATCTTTTTTCTCTGAGGGTGATGGAGCCCTGGCCCAGGCTGCACAGAGAGGTTGTGGAGTTCTCTGGAGGCTTCCAAACCCCACCTGGCTGTGTTCCTGTGTGTCCTGCCCTGCGTTATCCTCCTTTGGCAGGGGGTTGGACAAGGTGGTGCCTGGATGTCCCTTCCAACCCCTAAGATTCTGTGATTCTCTCTTGGGTGACCTCACTTTACCTCCTGCCTCAGTTTCTCCATCTCCCAGTGGAGAAAAGGAAGCACTGCCCAATCTCAGAAGGGTTGGTACCTCCAGTCAGGGAGCTGGTGCTTCAAGAATGACTGAAGAGGTCCCTTCCAAGCCCTCAGATTCTCTGATTCTCTGATTCTCTGACTTCAACCCCAGATCTCTTGTGCTCCCATGGCTGTAACGTGACTTCCCAAAAGTCCCTGGATCACAGCTTCAAGCCTGGGAGGGACTCTTGCCCACTCCTCCCAAGCAAGGATATTTTGTTGGCTGCACCCTACTTGCAGATAACCAGATCCTGCCATGCTTTGCTTTTCCCTCAAGCCCATCTCCTGCTTCTCACACCAAGTTCAGCCACAGACAGAGCTTTCCCATGGACTTTTGGCTGAGACCACAGCCAGGAAACATGTCCAATTCCCTTTTTCCTCAAAAATCCCCCCACTAGACCACCTTGCTCCAAGCCCCATCCAACCTTCCCTTCAACACTTCCAGGGATGGGGCAGCCAGAGATTCTCTGGGCAACCTGGGCCAGGGTCTCACCACCCTCACAGCAAAGAATTTCTCATCTCAGTCTCCCCTCTTTCAGTTTAAAACCATTTTTCCTTGTCCTATCACTCCAGATCCTTCTCAAAATCCCTCCCCCAGGTTTAAAGTAGCCCCTTCAGGTACTGGAATGGGCTTTAAGGTCTCCCAGGAGACTTTTTTTCCTTCCAGGATGAACAACCCCAATTCTCTCAGCCTGGCTCCAGAGCAGAGATTCCCCATCCCTCTGATCATCTTTGTGGCCTCCTCTGGACTCCACCAACTCTGTCTTCTTCTTCCTCACTGCTCTTGAGGATTTTCCCTGCTTTTTGGTCAGATTTCTTACCCTTCCTCCCCTTGTGAAACAGGGGAATTATTGCTCTTTACAGAACCCTGAAATGAAGCTCTGGGGAGGTGGGTGCTGGGCTCTTCTTCAAGTAAATAATGACAGGACCAGAGGACATGGCCTGAAGTTGCACCAGGGGAGGTTTAGACTAAATCCGTGGAAAAATTCCTTTACTGAAAGAATTATCAGGCTCTGGAATGGGCTGCCCAGGGAGGTGGTGGAGTCACCATCCCTGGAATTATTTAAAAGCTGTGGATGAGGCACTTCAGGACATGCTTTAGTGGGTGATACAGATATTTATACATGTATTTTACTGGGGAGGGAGGATGCTGATGGTTGCACACAGTGATCTTAGAGGTTTTTTCCATCTGTGGTGAGAATTCTGTGATATGAAGGAATATTGGGAATTGTCTCCATGCAGCTCCACCAGGACTCGATGTTTTGGCAGGGGGGGGTTTGAACTCAATGATCTTTTAAGATCCCTTCCAAGCCTTAAATTTCTATTATTCTGTGATTCCAGGATGCAGGAAAACCACTTTATTCCTCTGCTAGGCATCCTGGGGAGGTTCCTGCCCTTCCCTTAGCACCCCCAATCACCTCTCCATCCATGCCTAAAACCCCACATCTCTGTTTCCCCTTCCAGCTGGCCCCACTGATTTACATCCCAGCTTTCCTGCAGGATTTATCCCACCTCTTATGACAACAAGCTCCATGGATGAACGTGCCCAGGCACCCAGGACACCCCTGGGTGCCTTCATCCCTACCCACATCACCTTCCCCCTTCCCCTCTTGGCTTTGCTCTTGTCTCGGGGTGGGGCAGAGGCATGAAAGGAGTCGCTCGAATTTCCCCCCCTTTGCCTCCAAATCATTTTTTCTCACTTCCAGGCAGCGTGCAGGGTGAATTTTAGCACCCGTAAACACTTTGCACTGCTGGCTCCCAGCTAATTGACTCTGACAGTCAGTGTAGTCAGCAGCTGAATGGTGTCACTGGGAATTAGGCTGCCGTGATAGACTGCCAGGAGCAAATTACTTTGTCACTTCTCAGCTGACTCTAAAATATGAGACTTTTTTTTTTTTTTTTTTTGGTTTAGTTTTGTTTTGGTTTAATTCTTTTTTTTTTGTTTTAATTTTTTGTTTTAATTCATTTTTTCCATATTTTTTTTACTTCCGATTTTTTTTTTCCTTCCGATTTTTTTTTTTTACTTTTGATTTTATTCACCCCCCCCCCTTTGTTTTTGTGTTGTTTTGTTTTTGAGCCTTTTTTCTCCTGTGTGTGAGAGAGAGCTCACACTGATGTTTGAAGCCCTGATAAACCACCTCTGATTTGTTTAAGGATCATTTTCTGCTGAAGACAACACAGCGAGCTGGGAACAAACTCCTCTATCCCCACCTCCCCAACCAACCCACACCCCCCCCCTTCCCTGGAATGTTGATGAAGGAGGTTATGGAAATGTTCTTTTAAAAAGGACCCAAGGGGGCTGCAGGAAAGTGACTCACAAGCAGGGAAAAAGATAACACAAGGCTCCCATGGTGCACACATCCTTCTGTAGTGTCCCCTCACCTTGGTATCCATCACCTCTCTGGCACTTCCATGGATCTATCATCCATCCATCCATCCATCCATCCATCCATCCATCCATCCATCCATCCACCTACACCAAACATCCTCATTTTTCTTGTTTTTAGTGTTTCAGGGTCACAATTCTTTGCCAAGTGTCACCTGGCTGTGGGGCTCTCCTTGTCCCTCCTGTCCCTGTGCCAAGCTTATCCCCTGGGATCTTCCCAAACGTCTCCCATGGTGCCTCCAAGCAGTGCTCGAGTGGTTGCTGTCAGGTTGTTCAGCCTCAAAGCCCCTTTGGGGTCCTGTTGGCCACCTGGATGGGGTTTGTTGGAAAGATGGGGGGAAAGGCTGCTGCTTGGGTGTTCTGCATGTGCTGGAATCAAAGGAAAAAATAGGACAATTGGAGTTTGAAGGAGGGAAAAGCTGGGCAGTTCATGGGGTGATGGAACCAAGCACTGGTTTAATGCCATCTGGATGTGAAGCCACTCTGGTTGTCCTTCCCTGGGAGGACCTTGGGTTGTCCCAAGAAATGTCACACTGACACATTAGGGTAAGGAGAGGGATATTTCCCTGTCAGCATCCCTCAGCATCTTGAGATGTCACCCAGAGAGGTGAAGGCTGGAGGAGAAAGGCAAAACCCCTGGACTCAGTGCTCACATCTTGAGTCCTGTGTCCAGTTCTGGGAAAGAAGAATCTGGAGAAGAGGAGGCTCAGGGGAGACCTCATCACTGTCTACAGCTCCCTGAAAGGAGGTTGGAGCCAGGGGGGGGTTGGGCTCTTTTCCCAGGCAACTCTCAGCAAGACAAGAGGCCATGGGCTTAAGCTCTGCCAGGGGAGGGTTAGGTTGGATATTGGGAAAAAATTCTTTCCAGAGAGGGTGATCAGGCATTGGAATGGGCTGCCCAGGGAGGGGGTGGATTCTCCATCCCTGGAGGTTTTTAAGAAGAGACTGAATGTGGCACTCAGTGCCATGGACTGGGAACCACGGGGGGAGTGGATCAAGGGTTGGACTTGATGATCCCAGAGCTCCTTTCCCACCTGGATGATTCTGGAAAAACAAAAACAAACAACAACAACAACAACAACAAACCCCTGGCTCCATGCTTGGTGGTTTGGGACTGGAAGAGAAGAAGAGCCCTGAACCACTTGCATCCAGCTGGACCACTCTTATGGGGATAGAATCATGGAATTTTCAGGGTTGGAAGGGACCTGTAAGATCATCTAATTTCAACCACCCTACTGTGGCCAGGGACACCTCCCACCAGATCCCACAGAGCCCCATCCAGCCTGGCCTTAAAAACTTCCAGGGATGGCTGGGGCTTCCACCACCTCTCTGGGCAACCTGTGCCAGGGTCTCACCACCCTCAAGGTGAAGAACTTCTTCCTAACTTCCAATCTAAATTGGAGTTTGAATCCATTCCCCCATGTCCTATCACTCCCTGACATTCTAAAAAATCCCTTCCCAGCTTTCCTGGAGCCCCTTCAGATCCTGGAAGGCTCCAATAAGGTCTCCTCAGAGCCTTCTCTTCTCCAGACTGAACAACCCCAACTCTCTCAGTCTGTCCTCACAGGAGAGGTGCTCCAGCCCTCTGAGCATCCTCATGGATCTTCTCTGGACACATCCCAGCACATCCATATTTTTCTTGTAAGAGGAGCTCCAGAAGTGGACACAGGGTCACTCCAGCATCATGGATTGACTTGGAAGGGACCATAAGGATCACCTCATTCCAACCCCCCTGCCATGGGCAGGGACACCTCCCACCAGATCCCACAGAGCCCCATCCAGCCTGACCTTAAAAACTTCCAGGGATGGATGGGGCTTCCACCACCTCTCTGGGCAACCTGTGCCAGGGTCTCACCACCCTCATGGTGAAGAACTTCTTCCTAACTTCCAATCTAAATCTCCCCTCCTCTAGTTTGAATCCATTCCCCCATGTCCTATCACTCCCTGACATCCTAAAAAATCCCTCCCCAGCTTTCCTGGAGCCCCATCAGATTCTGGAAAGCTCTTTTTTGTTCTTGTTGTTGTTGTTGTGGTGGTGGTGGAAATGTCATCAGCTGAAAGCTCTTTCCACTCCCTGCTGTGCCTGCATCCTTAGACCAGCACCACTTATGCAATGCTGCTACTATCACACTTTGCATCTTCCCAGGTGTGATTCCACCCCATAAAAAACAGGGATGTGGGGATTTATGCTGACAAAATCCTCACAACTGGAGCCTTGCAGTGGTTGGCTACAAACTCTTCAGATGAAACAGGCAAGGGAGGAGAGGTTGGTGGGGTGGCCCTGGATATTAGGGAGAGTTTTGATTGTGTAGAACTTGATGGCAGTGATTATAGGGTTGAGTTGGGGTAAAAATAAGGGGGAAGGCAGATATCATAGTAGGAGTCTGTTATAAAACACTCAACCAGGATGGAAAGGTAGACAAAATATCTGAATTTTGCCCTTGTTCTTGAAGGGGACTTCCAGTACCTGAAGAGAACCTACAGGAAGGGTGGAGAGAGACTTTTCATAAAGGTGTCCAGCAATAGGATAAAGGGAAATGGATTTAAACTGAAGGAGAAGAGGCTCAGACTGGATATTAGGAAGAAATTTTTTAGTATGAGGGTGGTGAGGCTCTGGAACAGATTGCCCAAGGAAGTTGTGGATGTCTCCTACCTGGAAATGTTCAAGCCCAGGTTGGATGAGGCCTTGAGCATCCTGGGCTGGATGAGAGGTGTCCATGGCCATGGCAGGGAGGTTGGAGGAGATGAGCTCTAAAGTCCCTTCCAACCTCACCCATTCCATCATTCTATGATTCAGCTTCCCAAACGTCTTCTGGAAACACAACAGAGTGGAGATGAAACAGTCTTAGGAGGGTGTGGAAAAGATCTTCCTGGCACAGCTGGTGTGGGAACCAAGTAGGGAAGGTTCCCTGTTGGATCTGCTGTTTATAAACAGAGAAGGACTTATGGGAGAGGTGGTGATTGGAAGATGTCTTGGGATCACAAAATGGAAGTGGTTTGGATTCTTGGAGAAATAAGGAGGGGGGGGTCAGCAGATTTTTTCCAGCTACCCTGGATTTTCCAGACTTTGACCTGTTTAGGACACTGTTCAGAATCCCCTGGGACCCAGTCCTGGAGGGCAGAGGAGTCCAGGAAGGCTGGATTATCTATAAGGAGGAAATCTTAAAAAGTGTGGGGCTGGCTGTGGTGAAAAATGAGCTGGAAGGGAAGAAGACTGAGCTGGCTGAACAGAGAGCCTTGGCTGGAACTTAGGGAAAAAAAAAAAAAAAGTAGAGTTTATGACCTTTGGAAGAGGGATCAGGCAACTCAGGAGGAAAACAGAGATGTTGTGAGGTTATGCAGGGAGGAAATCAGAAAGACAGAGCTCAGACAGAACTTAATCTGGTGTCAGCTGTTCAAGACAACAAGAAATGTTTCTAAAAAATACATTCATGGAAAGGTTTGGGTTAGAAGGAACATCAAAGACCATCAAAGTTCAACCCCCTACATGGGCAGGGACACCTCCCACCAGCCCAGGTTGCTCCAAGCCCCATCCAACCTGGGCTGAGACACTTCAAAGGATGAGGCAGCCACAGCTTCTCCAGGCAACCTCTTCCAGGGTCTCACCACCCTCAAATTAAAGAATTTTTCCCCCATGTCCTACCTAAATCTCCCCTCTTCAAGTTTTTAACCCATTTCCCTTGTCCTCTCCCTACCCCCCCATGTCCAAAGCCCTCCCCCAGCTTTCTTGGAGCCCCTTCAGATATTGGGAGGTTGCTCTAAGGTCACCTTGCAGCCTCCTCTTCTCCAGGCTGAACAACCCCAATCCCTCAGCCTGGCTTCCCAGGGAGCTGCTCCAACCCTCTGAGCATTTCAGTGGCTCCTCTGGACATGTCCCAGGAGCTCTGTGTCCTTCTGATGCTGGGGACTCCAGAACTGGACCCAGAACTCCAGGTGGGGTCTCAGAAGAGCGAAGGGGGAGAATCCCCTCCCTTGGCCAACTCTCTGTGCTTCTTCTGATGCAGCCCAGGACCTGGCTGGCTTTTTGGGCTACAAGTGCACATTAATGGCTCATGTTGAACTTCTGGTCCACTACCATCCCCAAGTCCTCCTCCTCAGGGCTGTCCTCACTCCTTGCTCCTCTGAACTTTTATTCATGTTTGGGATTGCCTTGACCCAGGTGCAGAACCTTGCACTTGATTATTATTATTAGCAACAAAAAGAGGACTAGGGAGAATCTCTGTCTTTTATTGAAAGAGGACGAGGAAACAGAGTAGCAAAGAATGAGGAAAAGGCTCAGGTACTCTCCTGGTTTGGGCCAGGATAAAGGTGATTTTCTGTCTTGGACTTTTGCTTTCAGCTGAGTCTCTTGGAAGGAGCTGCACTTGCTGAAATGAACAGCAAGTTTCTCAGGCAGTGGCTGCTGCTGGGACTGATCCCACTCGATGTTTAGAGTTCCAGCTGGAGAATGGGGTGCAGAACCAAGGCCACTGCTCAGCTCTGAGGAACATTTGGCCCTCTGCAAGGAGAAAAGGAGTCAAGAGGTCCCAGCTGCAGCCCTCCTTTGGGGAGGAACAGACAAGAGAAATGGCCAGAATTGACCAAACAGAGGATTCCATCCCATCCACCTCATCCTCAGGAGAAATTGGAGGGATCACCAGGGGCAAAGCCCTTCCTGCTTCCCCTTCTTCCCCTGTGCCTGTTTGCTTGGGCATCCTGGGAGGATTCCATCCCTTCCTCTGCCTGTGCTCCTGATCCATGCCAGCCTGAATCTGTGTGTTCCTGCCTCCAGCTCCCCACTGCTGCTGAGCCCAGGAGTCCAGCCTGGACTTTCCCAGGGCTGCCCTGCAGCCTGGGTGGGGATGGGAGAGTTATTGGAGGGAAGGGGGGAGGAACCTGGGATCCATTTTCCTGGATATTTGTAGAGATTTAGTAATTGTTTTCCTTTTTATCATTGCTGTTTCATGAAAGCTGTGTAGTTTATTTTCCAACCCATCAGTCTCTCTCCCTTCTTCTCTCTCCTTTCTTTATCAGGGAGGGGAGGGCATTAATAGGGAGCATCTGGTATTTGGTTTAATTGCTGGGGCAGTGTTAACCCCTGACAGGTACTTGATATCTTTGCCTCTGTCTTTAATAGTAAAGCTTCATGGTCTGGAGCAGTCTTGTGAGGAGCAGCTGAGGGACTTGGGGGTGTTCAGCCTGGAGAAAAGGAGCCTGAGGAGAAACCTTCTCACTCTTTCCAGCTCCCTGAAAGGAGGTTGGAGTGAGGTGGGGATTGGTCTCATTTTCCAAGTAACAAGCTAGAGGACACGAGGAAATGGCCTCAAGTTGCTCGGGGGAGGTTTAGGTTGGATATTAGGACCAGTTTCTTCATGGGAAGGGTTGTCAGCTCAACAGGGTGCTGAGACATCTCATAAGCAATATTATGGGTAAATTATGGGTAATTATCTCATAAACAATAGAAGGGTTGGACAGGATAATCTTTAAAATCCATTCCAACCAATTCTGTGGTTCTACGATCCCATGAAATAAATCAGAGGAGGAGAATGGGACTTTGTGGAACAGAGCAGTGTCAGAACAAACCTCAAGAGGAAGAGTCCTGTCCAGAAAAGAAAAGAGAGTTTTGATGAATGATTAGAGGAGAAAATGAAGAAGAGAAAACCCATCCCAGAGCAAAGAATGTCAAGCACCCCATGGCTGCTTGAGCTCCTTGGCTTTGCCCATTCCTGGGTCTCTCCTCTCCCTGACCTCCAGGTGATGAGTTTTTCACTTCACAGTTTTGGGAGCACATGTCCCTCTGGCCTCTGAGTTGTCACCCCCCTGCCAATGTCCCTTGATGAGAGGTTTTAATTTTACTGCCTCTCGGATTACACTGAGCTGTGGGGGCTGTTAAAAACATCCCTGGGTTGGGGCAGTTTGACTTTCCCTCTTCTGGGATCGAATCCTGCACCTTCCCTGTGTGGTGGTGATGATTGCCCAGGGGCATCCCAGAGGACTCCTGAGCATCAGCATTTTGCCAGGAGACCACACAACACCATGATAACCCCAAGACCTAAAATCATAGACCCATTTTGGTTGGAAAAGGCTTTTAAGATCATCTAAACCTCCTCTGGCACAACTTGGAGACCATTGCCTTTTTTCCTGTTGCTTTTTCCATGGGACAAGAGACCACTTTCCTACACACTCCTTTCAGGGAGTTGTAGGGAATGAGGTGCTCTCCCCTCATCCTCTTCTCATCCTAAACACCCCCTCAGCTGCTCCTCATTAGATTTGTGCTCCAGACAGGGCCACCTCCTACCAGACCAGATCCAAACTGGTCTTCAACACTTCTGTGGAAGGGGAAATCCACAACTTCCCTGGGCAGCTGAGGCCCGTGTCTGTCTCACCACAGCCCCTGTGATGGTCTCCAGCCCTTCCTCGAGACACAGAAAAGTTTTGGTTGGTTGGGAAAGACTTTTGAGACCATCAAGTCCAACTCTTAACTCAGCACTGCCAAGCCCACCATTAAACCATGTTCCTGAGCACCTTTTAAATCCCTCCAGAGATGCTGACTCCACAACTTCCCTGCACGGCCTCTTCCAAGGCCTGAAAACCCTTTGGCTGAAGAAATTTTTCCTAATATCCAATTTAACCTCCCCTGGCACATCTTGAGGCCACTTGTCAGTGTTCTATAGACCAACACCCACCTTGTTCACCTTCTTTTCAGGTAGTTGTAGGGAGCCAGGAGGTCTCCCCTCCTCTTTCCCTCTCTGGGAAGACAACATTCCCAGCAACACGACACTCCCTGGGATCCAGAGATCCCCTCCAGCTCCAAACCTTTGGTCCCAGCAATGGGAATGAGGTGGTTGGGCACAGAGGGGCAGCAGGGCCCTTTGGTGGGAGGAAGAGGATGCAAAGCCAGCATTTTGCCTCAGGAAGCCTATTGATTGGATTTCCTGGACAAGCCAAAAAGCCCAATAAAGGGAATTGTTCAATAATGAAAAATAGACAATTGGACTCTATTAAGTGACTGAGCCAGGAGCCAACATGAATGCATTAAGGGCCCTGGCTCAGGGCCCCTTCTTGCTCACAGAGGAGAAGTGGCTGTGGAGCAAAGCACGACCAGTTGAGCTGATGCTGGGACCAGTTTGGAAAAAAAAGATGGAAATAGGTTGCTCAGAGAAGCTGTGGCTGCCCCATCCCTGGAAACGTTGGATGCCAGATTGGATGGGGCTTGGAACAACCTGGTCTAGTGGAAGGGGCTGGAAAAAGGTGATCTTTAAGGTCTCTTCCAACCCAAACTATTCAATGAATCCATGAATTTGGGCTGTCCTGTTTCCTGGGAATGAGGCAATACCTCCAGGTCTGGCACAACAACACTGGGGTGCCAAGGGTCCTTCAGGAGAGAAGAATCTTGCAGGATGCCCCAGGATAGATCCAAGGACTTCTCCCTGCAACCTGGATGTGCTGCAGGACGGGGCAACCACTCAGGCAGCTCAAGATGAAGCCTGAGGTCTAAAAGCTGGAGAAAGGGAGCATGGGAACAGGGAGCATGTAAAACCAGAGCTATGGGAAGGGGGACATGGTGGTGACTTGCTGGCTTGCCCTCATTTCTTGTTGTTGACCATGGAAGCCCCTCCAGAGCCAAATGGTTGAGCTGCAGTCCCTGTCCCAGCTGTCCCTTGGAGGTGAAACCTTAGCTTGGTGCTGGGGCCTCTCTGGCTGTGCCAGTTTGATCTATTTTGTCCCTTTGCACGAGAAGATAACTGCTGCTGGGGCTTTGCAGGTCCCTCTGCCAGCTCTTCAGCCCTGGTGCTGTAAGCAGATCCCTGCAGCTCGTGGTTTGTTACGTTTCCCAGCACAGTGTGTCCCTCCAGGAATCTGGAGATGCTCCTTCCAACAAGGAGGACCTGCTGGCATTTTTCTCTCTGTGACATAAGCTCTGGCTGAGCCAAAGAGCTCAGTGCTCCCAACTGCTCTGCAAAAAAAAAAAAAAAAAAAAAAAAAAAAAAGGTTTCATCCCAGCACCCCCATCCCTACTGTAAACCTGGCTGCATCTTGCAGCTTTCATCCTTCTCCACCCAGAAACCTCCTGGGGGGATGCAGGGCTCCATCCTGGGCAGATGTTTAGGAATGTTGTGAGCATCCTTTGTCCTGGGAGTTACTCCCTACACCCACAAATCTCTGCTGCAGGGCTGGTGGAACCCTGGGGGAAGCCCATGGGTGGGGGGTGAGCTCAGTGACTTCCCAGAGGGTGTTTGTGGGGTTGGGGATGCATCGGGTGTCAGCCCTGGGTGCCAGCCAGGGTGTCTTCTAACAGCACCCAGGGACCTGGCACTGCTCTGGGGGGGAGGAAGCCAAGCAGCCCCCCCATAGCAGGTGCCCTGCAGGAGGAGGGTGCTGGGTGACAGCGGGGTGGACATCTGAGAACCAGGCATGGCTTGTGCCCAGCTCTCTGCACTCCAGGGGTGGAGGGCAGCCCTGGGATGAATTCCTGGCTGAGATGCAGAAAAGATGTGCATCTCCCCATCCCAGCACTGGGAAAGAGTGGAGAAGGCTTTTGTATGGCTTGGATGCATGGCCAGCTGGACTTGGAGTCGTTTTCCTTCCCAGGACAACTGTGCCAGGGCTGGAGTTTGGGTTTTTCCACCAGCAGCCTCTGCTGTCACTGCTGGAGCCCATGAGAATCCATAAAAAAATGGCCCTCTCTGGAATCCTGCCCTCCTCTCCACAACAAAGCTCTTTCCCTGGTAGTCCTGCAGCTTTCCTGGAGGGCTTTGTGAAGTTCTTCCAGGATTTCCACACTTCACTTCCACATGGGATGTGTAGAAGCATCCGTGGGCTCGTGGAAGATGTGCACATCTTTGGGTCTATGCACGTCCAGCTGGTTTTGGGCACAATTTCTGTGTTCTGGGGAGTGAAAAAACTCTTCCCCAAACATCTCCAAGCTAGAACACATGAGAATCCATAAAAAATGCCCCTTTCTGGAATCCTGCCCTCCTCTCCACAACAAAGCTCTTTCCCTGGTAGTCCTGCAGCTTTCCTGGAGAGGTTTGGTTGTGAAGTTCTTCCAGGATTTCCACACTTCCCTTCCACATGGGATGTGTAGAAGCATCCGTGGGCTCGTGGAAGATGTGCACATCTTTGGGTCTATGCACGTCCAGCTGGTTTTGGGCACAATTTCTGTGTTCTGGGGAGTGAACTCTTCCCAAAACATCTCCAAGCTAAAACACATGAGAATCCATAAAAAATGCCCCTTTCTGGAATCCTGCCCTCCTCTCCACAACAAAGCTCTTTCCCTGGTAGTCCTGCAGCTTTCCTGGAGAGGTTTGGTTGTGAAGTTCTTCCAGGATTTCCACACTTCACTTCCACATGGGATGCGTAGAAGCATCCATGGGCTTGTGGAAGATGTCCACATCTTTGGGTCTATGCACATCCAGCTGGTTTTGGGCACAATTTCTGTGTTCTGGGGAGTGAAAAAACTCTTCCCAAAACATCTCCAAGCTAGAACACATGAGAATCCATAAAAAATGCCCCTTTCTGGAGTCCTGCCCTCCTCTCCACAACAAAGCTCTTTCCCTGGTAGTCCTGCAGCTTTCCTGGAGGGGTTTGGTTGTGAAGTTCTTCCAGGATTTCCACACTTCACTTCCACATGGGATGTGTATCCATGAAGCATCCGTGGGCTCGTGGAAGATGTGCACATCTTTGGGTCTATGCACATCCAGCTGGTTTTGGGCACAATTTCTGTGTGTTGGGGAGTGAAAAAACTCTTCCCCAAAATCTCCAAGCTTGTGTCCAGAACATCCTTGAAGTATCCTGGGATGCAACCCCAACAACATGATCCAGAGGTTGAGGGAAGGGATTCTTCCCCTCTGCTCCACACTTTTGAGACCTTCCTGGAGCACTGCGTCCAGTTTGGGGTCCCCAACACAAGAAGGACCTGGAGCTGGTGGAGTGAGTCCAGAGGAGGACATGGAGATGATCAGAGGGTTGGATCAGCTCTGCTCTGAGAGGTTTGGGGTTGTTCAGCCTGGGGAGAAGAGGAGGCTCTGGGGAGACCTTGGAGCATCTTCCAGTGCCTGAAGGGATTCCAGGAAAAATAGGGAGGGACTTTTTACAAAGCCATGGAGTGATGGGACAAGGAGGGAATGGCTTTGAACTGCAAGAAGGGACATTTAGTTTAGATATGAGGAAGAAACTCTTGACTCTGAGGGTGGTGAGACCCTGGAACAAGTTTCCATGGGAGGTTGTGGATGCCCCATCCCTGGAAGTGTCTCAGGTCAGGTTGGATGGGGCTTGGAGCAACCTGGGCTGGTGGGAGGTGTCTCTGCCCATGGGTGAATGATTTTTTAAGTCCCTTCCAACCCAAACCATTTGATGATTCTACTCAAAGCATGGATTGCCCAAACCCTCCCATTCCAAGGATTCCTCAGGGTTAAACTGAGCAGCAAATGAATCACTCCTGGCTCAGCTGAGGGAGATGAGTGCCCTCATCATCCCCAGCCTCAGAGCTGAATTCCCAGGCCTGAGGAGATTGTTAATTACAGCTCTGAGCAGTGAAGCCTTTTCCCTTTGGAATAATGACTTTTACAGCAATGTCCAGACTCTTTTGTGTTCCTGCATCACCCTCCCCCCAGCAGCAAGCACAAAAATCTCTCTCCAGCACACGTGGAAATCTAAAATCCAGGTCCCCCCAAAGTAAATGTAATCGCAAGGGTCATTTTCAACTCTGCAGATGCTAAATCTTGCTCTGCTGACTGCTGGAAAAAAAATAAAAAAAAACCAAAATAAAAACCCCAAACCGAGCCCTCACCCTCCCAATCCACGCAGAAGTTTTGCAAGAGCAGCAAATCCCTTGATAACCCTCCTGTGCTGGAAGCAAAGCCCTCCCCAACTCAGAGCACCAAGGAGGTGCAGAGCTCTGCAGAACATCAGCTTCACTGATATCCCTCTGCTTCCCTCCCTCTTTGGAAGCTCCAGGCAAATGCCAGACTTCTGAGCCAGCCTCTTTTCTTTAGGTCCTAATTCAGGGCAGTTTGCAACAGGATTAGTTTCTGTTTGAAGGTTGGTTGTGGTTTTTCTTTTTTTTTTTTTTTTTTTTGTGCTCTGGGATAGTATCTAGGCAGAAGAAACAGGTGAAGGGAGAGAAGAGACTCCCATGGTCCCTTCCTGTATCCAAACTGGCAGCCTGGGATGGTGGCAGTGAAATGGTTCAGTTTTAGTCCAGGTTTAGTAGGATTGGGAATCCCACAGTCACTGCTGGATAAGGAAGAGCCCAAGTCCAGCTCTGTATGGGAACACCATAGAACCATAAAATGGTTCTGTGGGACCTCAAGAATCATCTGGTCCCAGCTTTAAAGGCTTCTCTGGTCCCAGTTTTAAAGGCTTCAAGGTGTTTGGTTGTGCCAAATGTTTGAGGTAATTCTGGTAGAGCTCGAGATGAGCACAGACATCTCCTACAATTTTTTTTTTTTTTTTCTGAGGGATTGCTTGGAGCTGGTGTGAAGACACTTGGAGATTCATTGTCTCTGCACCTCATCCAGAGCTGTGGATCCCAGGTTCCTTCATTTCCTCCCACCCTTCATCTCCTCTCACCCTTCATCTCCTCTTTCCCTTGGTCTTTGCTTCATTATGAAAGATTTATCCCCACAGCTGCTTTTCTACCACCTCCCAGCAACTCTTCTCTGGCCCTGGAGGCAAGTGCAGGGTTCAGCTCCTCTGGGTGCTGCCAAACCCAAATTTGGGTTGCATCCCAAATTTACCTTACATCCCAAATCCCAGTGGTTTCATCCAGGTGACCTCTTGGGACAGCTCCAAACTTCTTCATGGGAACGGTGCCATTCCCACTGTCCCCTTGGTTTTTTTCCTAGTCCCAGCTTCCCAAATATCTTCCATGTTTCCAGCAGTTCCTCCTGAAGCACAACCCCCTTTTCTTGGGCAGGCTCCTGTGTCATGAGCATCTCCATCAACAAGTTTAAATCCAAGACTGAGTTCATCAGTTGGTCCACAGCTTGTTTGGTTGTTGGCTTCTGAGTTCCTGGCTTGAAGTCCTGCAGCAAGTCCAGGTTAGGATAAAGGATCAGCTTTCCAAGGATGTCTTTACAGCCTGTGGCCCCGAAGTTGACCATGGGAAAGTCCATTTCCACGTTCCTACAGATGTCTCTTCATCTGGGCTCTGATTAAAGGACCTGTATCCAAGGAAAAGCCAAGCAGAAGGGGCTGATGGGGACCACCAGGAGCAAGGCATCAGCCTGGGGCTGAACCTGGAGAAGCAGGAGGGAGAAGAAGTCAACCCTGTGACCCACCAGCTTGGGTCCCAACTCCTGGGTACCTTTGGGTTGGGGAGATGGTGGAGGCTTTGCCTTGACAACTCTCCTGTTGGGGTGAGCAGAGCTTATTTCCAGCTGGGTTTAGGTATTTTGTGGTGGATCTGTCTGACCAAAGGCTCCCCAAGCACCAAATGGTGATGGTGATGGCAGAAGGGCTCTGATGGAGACCCTGGCATTGATTCCAAGCAAATCCATCCTCAAGCCAGGGGCAACACCACTCCCAATGTGCTGAGGGGTTCCATGGGGGGTGTCCCCCCTTTTTGTGTCTCTGTTTTCTTCCTGCCTTCTCCCAGCTCTTCTTCTCCTTCCCCATTGCCCCAGTGAACTCCCAAGGAATGTCAGGTTCTCCATCTGGTTTTGTGGCCTTGACACTGATTTTCATTGGAATTCCTGTCCCATCTTCCTCATTCTGCCCAGGTCTGCAGTGACTTAGTGCAGGGGGAAAGGAAATGTTATATATAAATACATATAAATATATATACATATAAATATACTTCTCCAGGGCCACCACCAGTCCTGTGCTCATCCTTCCACTTCCACATCCTCAATTCCTATGCTCCCAAACTGCTGAAAGTTTGGCTGAGCTGCCTAAAAAATGCTGACTTTGGCCCAAGCTGCCTTTAAACCCCAAGTCCCCATGGTCCAGCAGCCACTGAGCAGCTCCGTTGGGTGATTTTTATTTTTTTTTTTCCACCTTACATCCTGCTCAAACGAAAGAGCCCAACAGCTTTTATCTCCTCATCTCTGAATAAACTTCCCAGCACCTCCCCTGCAATCTCTCCAGCCCCTTGGCAGCTCCTGCCTGGCTGGGCAGCCTCTTCCTGCTCTCCAGAAGTGAGTGCAGCTTTGGGTCAAGTGTAATTATTTTTATAGAGCTGGGGATCAATAAGATGCTTGAGATAAATGCTCAGTGTGTCAGAGTCCCCCCTCAGATCCTGGAAAGCCAAAGGAAGAGCACATGGAAGAGCACTTACTATATTAGTGCTGGGGGTGGAGGGAGGAGCCAGAGCTCCGTGCCAGGTGCTTGGCAAAGCCTCAGGAGTGGTGGCAGGATTGGTGCAAGGGGTAGGAGAAAGCATCCCTCCTGCTGCACAACCTTTCCCTCTGGCCTGCAGGTACATTTTCCCAATTTCTCTGGCCTACAGGCACATCCCTGGTTTCACAGAGCACAAATCTCAGCCCTGAGGACACCCAGGAGTTGGTGGCTTCATCCCAAGCCAATGGGAATGATGTTAAATAGATACATAGAGATAGAATCATCAAATCATTGAATCATCAAATGGTTTAGGTGGGAAAGGACCTTCAGGATGATCTCATTCCAACCCCCCTGCCATGGGCAGGGGCACCTCCCAGCAGCCCAGGTTGCTCCAAGCCCCATCCAGCCTGGACTTCAACACTTCCAGGGATGGAGCAGCCACAACTTCCTTGGGCAACCTCTTCCAGGGTCTCACCACCCTCACAAGAAGGAATTTCTTCCTAATATCTCATCTAAATCTCCCCTCTTGTACTCTGAAACTGATTTTCCTGCCTGTTTGCCTCCGCTGTGTTGCTGTGGATGTTGGAAGAGCTTTAGTTCCCCTTCAGCTGTCCTTCCAGGGACAGATACCTAGATCCAGCCCCTGGAAAGCACTCCTGGACAAGGTGTTGGGTGAGTGTCAGCAGGAAAACTCTGGAAACTTGAAGCTGGCTAAAAGTTATCCTGAGGTGAAATCAAATTTACTGTGGGCAGAGAAGAGGAAAAGGTGGGGATGTGATGGAGCTGGCTGGTTGGGGACCTCTTGTGCCAGTTATCCTTTTATTCTCACCTGAGGCTTTCCATGGTCCAACGTGCTTGGTCTGTGGCTTGTTCTGGGTGTCTGGTGTTTGCCAAAGTGAGCTGAAAGTTTTTTCATCTGAGCCTTTCCCTTCCCTTTCCCATCTCTGCCTCTGGCTTCTCTGTAGCAATGGTGATGTTGCTGGGATCTGGAGCTCAGCATGGGGAGTTTCTGAGTGCTCAGAGGTTCATCCAGAGTTCTGGATGGAAAGCAAGAGCTCATAGCCCCCTCTCCATCGTGTTCATGAATATCCATGACCATCCTGAGAAAGAGCCCTGCATAATCTGGTCCATCTTGGCATGGGAAAAGAAAATTGAGGCTGGAGCTGATGAAATGCAGGATCATAAAGGAGTCCAAGAAATGGACAAGCAGAGGACTTTGTGACCCTGGGTGTGTTCCAGGACTCATTTCTCCCCCTGGTTTCCTGTGGTGGTGGCTGGGGATGTGTAGCTGCTGCAGGAGTGGAGGAAGTGGAGAAGCAGAGATCTTGGAATCATAGAAACATGGAATGGGTTGGGCTGGAAGGGTCTGTTCAAGGTCATCCGGGCCAACACCTGGATGTCCAGGGACATCTTCAACTAAATTAGGTTCCTCAGAACTCCACCCAACCTGACTATGGATGGGGCATCCATCACCTCTCTGGGCAATCTGGGCCAGTGTTTCATCCTCCTGTACAGGAAAATTTTTTTTCCTAATATCTAAACCATCTCTCCTTTTTTTTTTTTTTATTTTTTTTTTTAATTTTTTTTAATTTTTATTTTTATTTTTTTTATTTTTATTTTTATTTTTTTATTTATTTTATTTTTTTTGTTTAAAACCATCATTCCTTGTCCAATCACTACAGACCCTCCTAAGAATCACAGAACCATAGAATTGGCTGGATTGGAAGGGACCTCAGAGATCATCAAGTCCAACCCTTGATCCACTCCCGCTGCAGTTCCCAGCCCATGGCACTGAGTGCCACATCCAGGCTCTTTTGAAATATCTCCAGGGATGGAGAATCCACCCCTTCCCTGGGCAGCCCATTCCAGTGTCTGATCACCCTCTCCCTAAAGAAATTCTTTCTCATGTCCAACCTAAACCTCCCCTGGCACAACTTGAGACCTCTTGTGCCCTCTTGTCTTGCTGAGAGTTGCCTGGGAAAAGAGCCCAACCCCCCCCTGGCTCCAACCTCCTTTCAGGGAGTTGTAGAGAGTGATGAGGTCTCCCCTGAGCCTCCTCTTCTCCAGCCTCAACACCCCCAGCTCCCTCAGCCCTTCCTCACAGGAATCTGCTGGATCCCTTCCCAGCCTCCTTGCTCTTCTCTGGACCTGCTCCAGCACCTCAATCTCCTTCCTGAGCTGAGGGGCCCAGAACTGGACACAGGACTCAAGCTGTGGCCTCCCCAGGGCTGAGCACAGGGGCAGAATCCCTTCCCTGGACCTGCTGGCCACGCTGTTCCTGATCCAGGCCAGGATGCCATTGGCCTTCTTGGCTACCTGGGCACACTGCTGGCTCCTGTTCAGCTTCCTGTCAATCCAGAAGTCTCTGCTCATCTTTTTTATCAGCCCCCTTGGAATATTGAGGGGCAGCATCTTCTCTGTGAACATTTGGGCTCTTTGTGGTGGAACACCACGGGATGAAGAGGTCTCCAAGAGAGGCATTTCAGAGCAGCATCCTCTGGGGAGAGAAACTGTTCCCCATCACAAGGGAGATAAACTCTCAGTGGGGCTTTGCCTGCATCAATCCCATTGCTGCCTGGTGGCAAGAAACATCAGGAGGGGGAAATGAGTTGGGGAGAGGAGGAAAATTGGGTTCAAACAATAAAGAAATAAAAACGAGTGAGCAGAGTTTCAAGTGGCTGAGATGCATGCAGCCACCTTCCAGAGCAGAAAAGCTTCAGGCAGCCCAAAATATTTTAGGTCAGTGGGACTGAGAACTGAAATGCCCTGACAATAGTCAGGATGTGTGGGGAACCCATCCATCTCCCCTCCATCCACTTCTGGTTAGTTTATCCATCCAGCCATCCATCCATCAAACCATTTCTAATCCATCCTCTCAGGGCTTGACAGGCAGAGAGGGAAAGTGCCAGCTCATCACTTCTGTTATTGTTGCAAATGAATTCTGTGCATGTGTATTTAGATGTGTGTTTATGATCCACTTTTATTTACTAAAGGAAGGCATTGAAATCCATCAGAGGAATCACTGTGGCCAAGATCTTATCCAAGAGAAAAAGCAATGCAGAGCAGCTCTTTCAGCCCAGAATCCTATTTTCTCTCTGTCTCCAGCCACCACCACCATGAAGTGACTTTGGGAGGCATTCCCATCCAGATTCCTCATCCCAGTTAGGCATGGGCAGCAACTGGAAATATGGTTCCTTGTCCCATAGCCCCAGGGAGACCCTGGGAGGACACCTGAACCTTACACTTACTCCTACCAAGGTTGCCAGCTTTGCAGTGAATGTTCAGGTTGGAACAGACCTCCAAGCCCATCCAGTCCAACCTTTGCCCAACACCATCATCCAACTACTAAACCACATCCTTGAGGATCAGCTCCAAATGCCTTTTAAATCCCTCCAGGGATGGTGATTCCACCACAGTCCTTGGCAGGACATTCCAATGCCTCTCAGTGAAAAAAATGTTTCCCAAAGCATCTCCATGGTCAAGGCCAGCTTGGATGGGGCCTTGAGCAACTTGGGCTGGTGAGAGGTGTCCCTGCCCATGCAGGGGGGTTGGAAATGGATCTTTAAGGTCCTTTCCAACCCAAACCATTCTATGATTCTATGCAGGTTGAGTCGTGGTGGTCTGCCCTGAATCCAACCCTGGGGGATGTTTTGCCAGCAAAGTTCCCCTTCCCCACTTCTTCCTCTCCTTTGGGTTGACACAAACTGAGCTGGGTTTCCTCCCTCATGTCCCCCTTCCACCTCTGATTGTGTTTTCTGAGTCCTTCTAACATCCTGTCCGTTTCTACTCCTCATTCCTGGTCCTGACTCCCTTTTTCCTCCTCCTTAACCAGGCTCAGCACACAGAGAGTTCACAATAAATCAGTCTTGCTTTGCCTTTTTTTTTTTGGTTCAATTTCCTTGTAGTGCCTCAGTTTCCCCTCTATGGCTGGTGGGTTATGTTCTTGTCCCTACAAGTACCACAGCAAAGTCCACATCCCATCTCATCGTTGCTTGTGAGAGTTTGGTTCTTGTCTCAGCAAGGCTGCCAAAACTTTGACACTTTTCCTTTCTTCTCCTCATCCTTGCTGCCATTCAGCTGATGGACACAGGGATGGGTGCTCCAAACCAGGTGGGTGCTGATTGCCCTATTTTGCAGGTGAGGAATCCCAGACTGTGGCCGTGTTTCCAAGTGTAAAACAAGCTCTGGAGTGGGAATGCTGCTGTCCTGGGGCATCCTGTCCACACAGCTGCCCCCTTGCTTGGGGACCTGGTGGCATTTGGTGGCCCTGAGCCACACACATTGAAGATCTTGCACCATCCCAACCCAGGGCATCCCAACCCCACTGCCCAGGGGTACAACCTTGGCTGCACACCCCAACTTCGGGCTAAAACCATGTCAGGTTGCATGGAAAATCTTCTCAAATGATCCTTAACCCCCCGTAATTTCTCTGCAAATGCCATGGTCCCCAGGAGGTCCCCACCAGGCTCATCCAGTTTTGCTGAGGGGGAAGATGCCCAAAAGGGGATTCGTGGCATGTTGGATGGAACTCAGGGATCTGACACGAGGGAAAGGCTCACAACACTGTGGTAGCTGGGACAGATCCTAACCAGGATGGAAAAAGCCAGGGAGAGGGTCATACAAACCCAACAAAACCTGCTCAGCAGCCAGGAAGCTGGGCATGGCCTCTCCACCCCCCCCTGCAGCCCACAGTTAAATATCGACATGGGAGGAGTGGTTTTGAAGGGAGGGTTGATTTTATGAGCAATCATCCAGGAACGTGGGGATGCCACTATCTCATCCAATATCCTGTCTCTGAGAGCATCCTCCCCCCCCTCCCCTCCCATCTGCTTGGGAGGAAGGAGTCAGTCCCTGTAATGGACACTTATCCAATAATATGCCAATGGGGGCAGTTTCTTGCTAACCTCAAGTGGTTAGTGTTTGGCTTGTGTCCTGAAACACAACCCTGACATCCCTCATAAATATTTATCCCAGCTGCTGGGGCTGTGGAGGAGATGTTTGACTATCCCCAGCCTTCTGGGGGAGGTTTCAAAGCATTTGTTTCAAAGAGACCCCAGTGTGATCAGGGCAAAGCGAAGCTCCTGACTCAGCTGGGATTTGCTGTCACAGAAATTTCCAGGGAGAAAACAAATCTGGGATCACAGGGGGGGTGAAGTCATCTGGGTTTGAATCCTAAGCAGGACCATGGTGTGGACCTTCAGTCCCTGATCCTAATTTCCAGCACAAGGCTTAACACTCACAGAATTACAGAATGTTTTAGGTTGGAAGAGACCTCCAAGATCCAGTCCAACCTTCGACCAACACCATCATCTAACTACTAAACCCTGTCCTTAAGGACCAGCTCCAAATGGCTTTTAAATCCCTCCAGGAATGGTGACTCCACCACTGTCCTGGGCCATTCCAATGCCTGACAACCCTCTCAGTGAAAAAACATTTCCTAACATCCAGCTTAAACCCTGGTGCAGCTTCCATCCATCCATCCATCCATCCATCCATCCATCCATCCATCCATCCATCCATCCACCCATCCCCTGTTCTCAGCTGGGCTGGATGTCACCATCCTGGCTGGTTTGTAGTGATGGGCTTGGTGCTTTCCTCAGCAGATGCCATGGATGAGGCCACCACACTGATCTCCTGGGGAAGAAAATCAAATGTCACACTTGAGGACTTGTCCTGCACCTCTCCAGGGTTTGCTTTCCGTGTTTCCAAGGCTCAGGAAGGGACCAGGGAACTGGATCCACCAGGACTGGGAGGACCAGGGCTTATTTCTTTCTGTGTCAAGGATCTTTTAGCCTGGTATGTGAACATTTTCCATGGCCTCCATGGTGACATTCCCTGTTGTCCCAGGGGACCTTGGTGCCCCTTGTGATACCCACGCTATGGATTCAATGTGCAAGGACCCAAGGCAATCCTCCTGCTTCCCCTCTGTTGAGACTTTAGGAATATATCACTTAGATTTCTGTCAGTGGACAGACTCTCCTCCCCTGTTTTTTTTTTCTCCCCAGGGTGCTCTGAGCCTCCCCCCAAGGGATAAACTCTTGGGATTCACAGCAATGGGACCTCGGGCAGCCACCAAACCTACCCCTGCCTGAAGGTTGGACCCTTTTTCCCCTTGTTTTGAACACACTTCTGGCTCTTTTCACGGCAGGGAGGTGCAGGAATGAAGCCACCCCACTTGCCCTTGTCCTCTTGGAGCAAGGAATTCATCTCATCCCTCAATCCAGGTCCTGGAGCATCACCCAACCCACCCCTCCCTTCCTTCCCCCAGCTCCTGGGGGGCAGCCAAGCCTGAAGCCCCTCTCACTTCCCACTGGCACAATGTTCATCTGCACCCAGGCAATTACCTCCAGCTAATTAAAACCCAAGGCTCATGCCACCTCTCAATGACACAGAGGTGAAGGTGGAGGGGGTGGGTAGCAGGTAAAAGCTGCTGCTGCCTCTCTTATCCCCCCCCTTTCCAACCTTTTCCCACCTCCCTCCCTTCCCCCCCTATAGTTCCTTGGGGCTCTTTGCTATGGGGCTGCTCCCCAGGAAGCCCCAGAAAGCTTCAGGAGGGTGGGAAGGAGGGAGAGGGAATGGGAGGAGGGACAGAAAAGAGATTGATGGTAATAATTGTGCAGAAAGTGCTTCTGGATGTGTGTCTGTGTGTGTGTGTTCATGCACAGCAAGCTCTGGGGGTCTTTGTCCCATCCTTTTTTTTTTTTCCTCCTGCCCCTCCCCTCCAAGCTTTTAACAGCCACTCAGCTCCAGAAGCTCTTGATTGACTTTAAATGTAATTAAATCGTGAGCACGATGAGCAGCATAATTCAGGGAGGTTTCATTGCCCATCAGAGAGCACCAGGGAGAGGAGACAGAGGGGTGTTAATAATGCACTTTTTATTGGTGTGCAATTGGAAGAGGTTCAGGGGATTAGTGGGGAGGGAGATGTTTGGGGAGGGAGATGTTTGGGGAGGAGCTTTGGACCAGGAAAAGGGTTTGGGGAGGGAAAGAGTGAGTCTGGGTGGTTTAGGCTCATCCCCAAAGGTCATAGAATCATTGAAGGGTTTGGTTTGGAAGGGGATTTTAAAGGTCATCCAGTCCAACCCCCCTGCAGTGAGCAGGGACATCTTCATCTGATCAGGTTGCTCACAGCCCCATCCAACCTGACCAGGGATGTGTCCAGGGATGAGGCATCTCCCACCTCTCTGGGCAACCTGGGCCAGTGTTTCCCTACCCTCAGTGTAAAGAATTTTTTCCTTATATTTAGTCTGAATCTCCCCTCTTCCAGTTTCAACCCATCACTCCTTGTCCCATCATTACAGGGCCTGCTAAAAAGTCCCCATCTTGCTTATGGGCTCCCCAGAGCCTTCCAGCAGCTTCCAATCCAACAACTCCATGTTTCTCTTGGAGTTAGGAATCCAGTGAAGTGCTCCAAGGGGGGGTTGGCTCCACAGCCCCCAAGTGCTGCAGCTGTCAAGTCCACATCTCTTCAATTTAGAGACATTTTTTGTCACCTGTCACAACGAGCCATGAAATAATCATTGAATCATTTTGGTTGGAAAAGTCCTTTAGGATCACCAGGTCTGTTAACTTAGCACAGTCCCAACTCCACCACTAACCCACCTCTTTCAGCACCAAACCCACACCTCTTGAAAACATCTCCAGGGATGGTGACTCCACCACTGCCCTGGGCAGCCTCTGCCAGGGCCTTTTAGGGAAGAAATTGTTTCTAATCTCCAATCTAAACCTCCCCTGGCACAACTTGAGGCCTTTTCCTCTTGTTCTATTACTTGTTACTTAGGAGAAGAGCCCCCTCCCTTACTACCACCTCCTTTCAGGTTGATGTAGAGAGCAAGAAATTCTCTTCTGAGCCTCCTTTTCTCCAGATCCCTGAGTTCCTACAGTGCTTTGGGATTCACAGGGGAAAAAATGGGATGGGGCTTTAGATCAGTATTTTCTTGGGAACAAAAGCATGGCTGAAAGGTCTGAGAGTGCAGAGTGGTTTTCAGAAAGTACCTCAAGTAGCATTTCTTGTGATGGGAGCTGGTTGAGGGGCTTTGTCTCCAGAGGAAGACATCTCCCAGTTTGACTCTAACACTGGGTTCTACACCCCCATCCTTGCCTTGAACCTTGGGAATTCCCAGCAAGATATTTGGGCTGTGCCTTCCAAAAGCTTTTATTCAGGTGCTCAGGGCATCCAGGATCTCTCTTGGGATCAGGAGCCAGAGCTCATCTTCTTTTTTCCTTATTTTTCTCATTCTGAAGGACACCTCATCCCATCCTGTTTGTTCCGTGTGCTCTGATGTCACCTGGAAGGAGAAATCTGAGTTTCCTGGAGAATTACACCTGTCCTTCCAAGGAGATTCACTGTGATGAGCCCTGGACACTCCACCTTCTATCACCTGCTTTTTTTTCCTCTTTCTGAATTCCCAAGTTTGGGGGGGTCTGTCTGGGCAAATATCTGTGGCACCTTGCAGGGTGCTTTGCTGTTTTCTGAAACCTCCTCTCCACTGCTGTCTTCCCCAGCTTGGAAAAAGATCCCAAGAGCAACCAGAGCCCCATTGCAAAGCAGTCAGTTGAAAGCCCTCAAGATGCATTTACCACTTCAAAAATAAATAAAAGAAAGCTGTAGATCAGCCTCCCTAAACTGATCCTGCTGAAACAGTGATGCTCCCCATGGCTAAAAACTCCTCTTTCTGTTCCTCTGAGATTGTATTCCAGGTACTCCAGTGCACAGGAGGCAAACTCCTTCCCTAGGATCAACCTTTGATCAAGAACTCATTAATGTTCATAGATATTGATGCTCTGGCTCTATTTGTCCCCAAGGCAGGAGCCTGGTGGTGTGTGGGACCACCCACAGCCCAGTTCAACCCATGAAGAAGAAGAAACTGGACTTGGGAAATCCCCTCCCTCAGCTCCCAGAGCTCCCAGGGCAGGGAAAATCAGTGCCAGGCATGGACTGGGTCCCATTGCCTGGTTAGACCAGAGCAGAGCAGCTGATGGGGCAGGGAAGGGGTGTGGGGGGGGAGGGTTGGGTTGGGGAATGGATTAAAATTCTCGTTTCTTCACGCTGGGTGAGAATGATACAGTGGATTAGGCTGGGAGCTGCTCCTGGCTGTGGTGCTCTGCTGAATTAGCAACATGTTTGAATGAGATAAAAGGGGCAGCTTACCCCATCGCCCTCGTTCCACTAATCCCACTACAGCTGTGAAATGAATAGCAGCAGATCCTCTTTACTCCCTTCACTGACTTATTTTCTACACTTGAGACCGATTCCAGTTTCGTGCTGGGCTACCAAACCTCCCCCCCCCCAAAAAAAAACAAACAAACCCTCCCAGGAGTGTTCCTCTTCTGGCCAGATGCTCACTCTTCTTTAGATGTTAGGGAATGTGATGTTTGGAAATGGTTTTTCACTGAGAGGGTTGTCAGGTGTTGGGATGGTCCAGGACAGTGATGGAGTCACCATCCCTGCAAGGATTTAAAAGCCATTTGGAGCTGGTCCTTAAGGACATGGTTTGGTTGTTAGATGATGGTGTTGGTCAAAGGTTGGGCTGGATGAGCTTGGAGGTCTCTTCCAACCAAAAAATTCTGTGAAAAGGGTTCAAGTGTCAGCCTTGGTGATGTTGATTACACTGGAGTCAGCTCATCTACCCTCCAGATACCTGCTTTGCTGCCAATCTTTTTGCAGTTTGAGCTCTACAAGCCCCAGGTAGAGCTTTGACCTCTACAAGGTCCCCAGAAGTCTTTTAACTTCTGGGAGCAGAGCTGCAAAGCACCCACACCAGTGGCTGATGTTCAGGAAAAGTTCTGTAGCCCAGCCAAGGAAGAGAAGAACCTAGCACAGTGCAAACAAGAGCCCCCAAGGCCTCAGGAAAACCCTGAACATCCCAACATTTCAGTGTTTGGGGTTTTTGACATCCCAACAGCACAAACCATCAGGGTTTCCATTGCATTGGAGGAGCAAAGGAGGATCATGGAGATGATCAGAAGGTTGGAGCAGCTCTGGAGCCAGGCTGAGAGAGTTGGGGGTGTTCAGCCTGGAGAAGAGAAGCCTCCAGGAAGACCTTGGAGAACCTTCCAGTGCCTGAAGGGTCCACAGAAAAGCTGTGGAGAGACTTGGGACAAGGGTCTGGATGGATGGGATTAGGGGAGATGGTTTCAAGCTGGAAAAGGGGAGATTTGGATGAGATGTTAGTAAGAAATTCTTTGCTGTGAGGGTGGTGAGAACCCTGGAACAGGTTTCCCAGAGAAGTTGTGGCTTTAGTAGTTGGATGGTTTAGTTTGTGGTTTAGTAGTTAGATGATGGTGTTGGGCAAAGGTTGGACTGGATGAGCTTGGAGGTCTCTTCCAACCTAAACACCCTGTGATTCTGACCTAACCCCTGTCCTCGTGGGAGAAGAAACTCTTGGTGGGAGTGTGGAGAAGCAAAGATGGGGGCTGGCAGGCTCTACCATGGCCTTTGGCACCTTGGTGTCCAGCCATGGATGGGTTGGATGATGGAAAAGGCATCCTGGTGGCTGCTGAGGTCACCTCAGTAGGGTGTAAGTGGTGGTGAAGATGTTCCTTGGTCATGGAGCTGACACTTGTTGGCTCTGCTGTGCTGAGGACACTCATCCTTTGGTGGCATCTCATGCTTCTTCATGGTCAGCCCAGTCTGGAACTGAGCACAGGGAGGTGTGGGTCATGTCTCCCAGTGATGGAAGTGGTTGGTGGGCAGACCACAGAGCATCCATCAACCTCAAAGGGGGCCAAGAGTGTCTCAGTGGCCTTTCTTCTTCTTCTCCAGGTGGGTCTCAGAATGCTTCCAACCACCTTTCCACATGAGGAGGTGGATATGGAGAGCAGCCCTGAGGAGCAGGGTGTTGGGTGGATGAAAAGCTCTCGTAGTACCTGCAGTATTGTGTCCAGTTATGGGGTCCCCCAACATAAAAAGGACATGGGGTGTTGGAGCAAGTCCAGAAGAGGTCCCAAAAAATGATCTGAGGGCTGCAGAGCCTCTGCTATGAAGACTGAGAGTGTGGGCTCTTCAGTCTGGAGAAGAGAAGGCTCCAGAGAGACCTTACTGCTCCTTCCAGTCCCTGAAGGGGATACAGGAAAGCTGGGGAGGGATTTGGGGCATGGAGTGATGGGGTGGGGGAAAAATTTTAAGCTGAAAGAGGGGACATTTAAATGGAATTAGGAGGAAATTCTTTACTATGAGGGTGCTGAGACCCTGATAGAGATTTCCCAGAGAAGTTGTGGCTGCCCCATCACTGGAAGTGTTGAAGGTTGGATGGGGCTTGGAGCAACCTGGGCTGGTGGGAGGTGTCCCTGCCCATGGCAGAGGGGATGGAATTAAATGATCTTTAAGATTGCTTCCAACACAAACCTTCTGATGATTCCATTCTATGCATGGCAGGGACACCTCCAGGTTGCTCCAAGCCCCATCCAACCTGGCCTGAGACACTTCCAGGGATGGAGCAGCCACAGCTTCTCTGGGAAACCTGTTCCAGTGATGACACAATGCAGCCCAGAGAGCTTCATTCTTGGTCCAGCCAGGGCAAAGTTTTCCTGCAGCAGTTACTGTCTTCCAATTCATGGCCTTGAACTTAATTCTGGTAGAGGTTCAGCTATGCCAGCTGTAGTTAATTAGCCAGTATTAATTAGCAGAACTTCACTGGCTGCTGGAACTCCATTGGTGAGGGTGAAAGATTTTGGCTTCACTGCTAGAAAGTTGTTCTGCACCCATAATAATTCCCTAGGAGAGATGGAGCTTCTGTGGCCTGAGATTCCCAGAGCAGGAGACTTTTCCTCTGCAGCAGCACCTATTCCAACTCCAGATATTCCTCCTGTGTGTCCCATGCTGTCTCCTCTTTTTCTCTGTGTCCTTGGTTTTGAAGCCTTGAAGAGTCTCTAACGCTGTGTTCTACACCCCCATCCTTGCCTTAAACCTTGGGAATTCCCAGCAAGATATTTGGGCTGTGCCTTCCAAAAGTTTTTTTTCAGGTGCTCAGGGCATCCAGGATCTCTCTTGGGATCAGGAGCCAGAGCTCATCTTCTTTTTTCCTTATTTTTCTCATTCTGAAGGACACCTCATCCCATCCTGAGCTTTGCTCCAACACAACTCTCCCCAACTCTCACCTCCAAAACACCATTTGGTTGGTGTCAAGGTGGAGTTTTCAACACCCAGAGCTTGTCAATGCCCCAAACCCTCACCTTTGCTGATTTTAGTTGCCACTTTTCTGCAGTTGTGGCCTTCTTTCATCATGCTGAGTGCAAAAGCTTATAAGAAAAATGGGGAAAAACTTTTTTTAGCAGGGCCTGAAGTGACAGGACAGGGAGTGATGGATTTAACTGGAAGAGGGTAGGTTTAGCCTGGATATTAGGGAGAATTTTTTTACAATGAGGGTGGTGAAGCACCCATGTTGTCCAAAGAGGTGGTGGATGCCCCATCCCTGGGAACATTCATGGTCAGGTTGGTCTGGGCTCGGAGCAAGCTGATCCAGCTGAAGATCTCCCTGCAGAGGGGTTGGATTAGATGATTTTTAAAGGTCCCTTCCAATCTGAACCATTCAATAACTCTATGGTGAGCAGTTCTGCACCTCTCATCTTCAGCTGTTGGCTGATCCCAGGTGCAGCTGTTGAAGAAGAGCCTCAAAACATCAAGATGAAGCTAATGGTCTGGCCCTGGTCTCTGTTTCCATGTTGGGTTGGAACCATCTGCAGAAGGAATCATAGAATCATAGAACTGGCTGGGTTGGAAGGGACCTCAGAGCTCATCAAGTCCAACCCTCGATCCACTCCCGCTGCAGTTCCCAGCCCATGGCACTGAGTGCCACATCCAGGCTCTTTTGAAATATCTCCAGGGATGGAGAATCCACCCCTTCCCATGGCTGATCACCCTCTCCAGAAAGAAATTCTTTCTAATGTCCAACCTAAACCTCCCCTGGCACAACTTGAGACCTCTTGTGCCCTCTTGTCTTGCTGAGAGTTGCCTGGGAAAAGAGCCCAACCCCCCCCTGGCTCCAACCTCCTTTCAGGGAGTTGTAGAGAGTGATGAGGTCTCCCCTGAGCCTCCTCTTCTCCAGCCTCAACACCCCCAGCTCCCTCAGCCCTTCCTCACAGGACTTGTGCTGGATCCCTTCCCAGCCTCCTTGCTCTTCTCTGGACCTGCTCCAGCACCTCAATCTCCTTCCTGAGCTGAGGGGCCCAGAACTGGACACAGGACTCAAGGTGTGGAAGGACAGAGGTGATTGATTATCATCATTCTCCTCTCTTGAGCATCATTGTCCTCTGAAGGACAGAGATGCTTGGGAATCCTCAAGCCTATTCCATGGAAGAGCCATCCCTGTGCTGTGCTGCTCCTGTGTGTCAAGGGAAAGCTGTTGAGAGCCAGGGAGGGGCTGAGAATCCCTTCCTTGGACCTGCTGGCCACGCTGTTCCTGATCCAGGCCAGGATGCCATTGGCCTTCTTGGCCACCTGGGCACACTGCTGGCTCATGTCCTGTCAATCCAGACTCCCAGGTCCCTTTCTGCCTGGCTGCTCTCCAACAAGGAGCTGCTGGATCCCTTGAGAAGAAGGAACAGTGGTCTAAGGGTGTCCTGAAGATGATAACAAATTGTCCAAGGGTTCCTCTTTGCTCTTCTCCTTCACCACTTGGACAACCAAATGCATTTGCACCTCCACCCCAAAGGTTGCTCCTGTGTCCGTGTCATCACCCACAGCTGTCCCCCAGTCCCCAGGGAGGTGGCATCCTTCACATGATCAGTTTCAAAGACGTCTCTATTATCAGGGCAATGGAAGAATAAGCACTTTCCTTTATTCATTTACCCGCTGTCTGATAATATCCTATTGATGATAATTTTCCTTTAATGGACCATTTGCAGTAATTATGATGCAGCGGGTGAGTAATTGGATCTGACGCCCCGATGCCTCCCACGGAACTCTGCAAACTTCATTCCCTTGATTGTCTGAGAGGGAGGGAGGGAGAGGAGGGAGACAGAGACAGGACTCTTCCACACACATTAGCCAAGAAGGCCAATGGCATCCTGGGGTGCATTAGAAAGGGTGTGGTTAGTAGGTCAAGAGAGGTTCTCCTCCCCCTCTATTCTGCGTTGGTGAGGCCACACCTGGAGTATTGTGTCCAGTTCTGGGCCCCTCAGTTCAAGAAGGACAGGGAAGTGCTTGAAAGAGTCCAGCGCAGAGCTACTGAGATGATGAAGGGAGTGGAACATCTCCCTTATGAGGAAAGGCTGAGGGAGCTGGGTCTCTTTAGTTTGGAGAAAAGGAGACTGAGGGGTGACCTCATCAATGTTTTCAAATATGTAAGGGGTGAGTGTCAGGGAGATGGAGTTAGGCTTTTCTCAGTGGTGACCAGTGATAGGACAAGGGGTAATGGGTGTAAATTGGAGCATAGGAGGTTCAAGTTGAATATCAGAAAAAATTTTTTACTGTAAGGGTGACGGAGCCCTGGAACAGGCTGCCCAGGGGGGTTGTGGAGTCTCCTTCACTGGAGACATTCAAAACCCACCTGGACACGTTCCTAGGCGATGTACTCTAGGGGGCCCTGCTCTGGCAGGGGGGGTTGGACTAGATGATCTTTTGAGGTCCCTTCCAACCCCTAGGATTCTAGGATTCTATGATTCTATGATTCTCTGACATAGCCCTCTGTCCCTTCCCAAATGGTCAGCAGAGCAAATTAATGCTTCTGCACCTCATGGACCTCTTTAGTGCCTCTTATCTGACATATGGAAGCATAGAATGGGTTGGAAGGGACCTTAATGGTCATCAAAATCCAACCCATGGGCAGGGACACCTCCCACCAGCCCAGGTTGCTCCAAGCCCCATCCAACCTTCAACACTTCCAGGGATGGGGCAGCCACAACTTCCTTGGGCAACCTTTTCCAGGGTCTCACCACCCTCAAATTAAAGAATTTCTTCCTCATGTCCAACCTCAATCTCCCCTCTTCAAGTTTTAACCCATTTCCCTTGTCCTCTCCCTACCCCCCCATGTCCAAAGCCCTCCCCCAGCTTTCTTGGAGCCCCTTCAGATATTGGGAGGTTGCTCTAAGGTCACCTTGGAGCCTCCTCTTCTCCAGGCTGAACAACCCCAATCCCTCAGCCTGGCTTCCCAGGGAGCTGCTCCAACCCTCTGAGCATTTCAGTGGCTCCTCTGGACATGTCCCAGGAGCTCTGTGTCCTTCTGGTGCTGGGGACTCCAGAACTGGACCCAGGACTGCAGTTGGGGTCTCACAAGAGCAGAGCAGAGGGGGACAATCCCTCTCTTGACCCCAGGAGAATCTCCTTGACCCTTTTCATCCCTTTCCTGCCATTTCCCAAATCTGCCTTCTCTGTCACATTGCAGACTCATTTGCCACATTTATACTTTCTAGCGTGAGTTTTTCCTTTGCCACTTGGGTGTTTTTTTTTTTCCCATCACCCACCACCAAGCTCTCCCCTTGGATGAAGCAGATGGTGAAGGTTCCCTGTCCTCTGGGCACCACTTTGCACTTTCTTTGCATTATGTGTCTTGGTTCTAGAGGGTTCATGGTCTCTACTCTTCATGGGAGGGTGGATTATTTGATGATTGATACTAACCCTTAGAAAAAAGGTTCTTTCATGATTTTAGCCTCTCAAAGCCAAAGGAGAAGCAGACTCCCAGTTGCTCATCTTGGAAGTGAGTCCAGAGGAGGGGCACAAAGATGATCAGAGGGCTGGAGAACCTCTCTGATGGAGCCAGGCTGAGAGAGTTGGGGTTGTCCAGCCTGGAGAAGGCTCCAGGAGGACCTTGGAGCCCCTTCCAGTCCCCAGAGAGACTCTCCAGGAAAGCTGAGGAGGGACTTTTGACAAGGCCATAGAGTGGTGGGCCAAGGGGAAATGGTTTCAAGCTGGAAGGGGGGAAATTGAGATGAAATAGTAAGAAAAAATTCTCTCCTGTGGTGGTGGTGAGATCCTGCCTCAGGATGTTCAGAGGAGTTGGGGCTGCCCCATCCCTTGAAGTGTTGGCATCCAGGTTGCAGCATCCAGGTCTGGTGGGATGGATCCCTGCCCATCTCAGGGGGGTTGGAACTAAGTGACCAAACTAGATGACCTTTAAGGTCCCTCCCAAGCAGTCTGTGATTCTCTGGCCTCTATGATCTTCCTGGGTGTGCTCCATCAGTTATTTCTGTGTCACATTCACACCAGCCAGTCCTGCCTTGGGGTCTTCTTCAAGAAGTGCCACTTGGCAGCCCTGGGATAGGCTCATGCAGAAGTTCTTTGCATTTTTCCCTCCTCTCCTGTGGCTTCTTGGGGTGAAGAAACTCTGTGGGGAGGAAAAAACCTGTCCTCTAATGTGACTTTCTCTGATTGACCATGGGTCAACCCCAACTTTCTGTCCATGGTATCTCTGCTCTTTTTGGGGACTTGTTGGGCCTGGGCAACTCAGTAAAAGGGATGTGGTGCTGTGAAAGGAGATTCCTTGAGGCTGCACCTTCGTAAAGTGATTCAGCCCTGAGTGAGTGGTGGGACCTCTGTGATGGGTTCTGCACCAGATGGGGTGTTGGGGACCCTCAGCTCTCAACACCTTTGGGTGCAGAGTGGGGAGATGAGCACATGAGGCTTACAAGGAAAGGTTGAGGGAGCTGGGGGTGTTCAATCTGGAGAAAAAGAGGCTGAGGGGAGACCTCATCACTCTCTACAACTCCCTGAAAGGAGGTTGGAGCAAGGTGGGGTTGGGCTCTTCTCCCAAGGAAGAAGTGTTGAGATTAGAAGCAATTACCTTAAGTCACTCCAGGGGAGGCTTAGATTGGATATTAAGAACAATTTCTTCTCCAAAAGGATTGTCAGGCCCTGGCAGAGGTTTCCCAGAGCAGTGGTGGAGTCCCCATCCCTGAAGGGATTTAAAAGATGTGTAGCTGAGGTGCTGAGGGATGTGGCCTAGTGGTGGAATTGAGTGTGTGCTGGGTTAATGGTTGATCCTGATGATCTTAAAGATCTTTTTTTCTACCAAAAATGATTCTATGGTGTCCCAGGCAACAAGCTTCTGAGAGAGGTGAATGGCCACAGATCAGCTACCACAGGATGCAGTCAGTCTTCAGGAGAGTGATGGGAGTGTGGACCAGTCCCCCATTTTACCTCACTTGGATAAATTGTCCTCTCCCACCCATAGCTGGTCTGGATGCAATGCTGCTTCAGGTGGTGCCCTGGGAATCCACCCAGGAATTCCTTCTCCACTTCCCTGCTGCTTGCAGAGGGTGACATCAAGAGCTGGGGAGGTGGAGTGACTTTTTGAGATGGTTGGAGAGCTGGGAGTTGGCCTCCAGGTGAAATGGTATCAATAAAAAAACCTGTCAAATAAATGAAATCTGCCCA